>NW_027530545.1:11723358-11864023 GCF_008692635.1 Crocuta crocuta | reverse complement strand
GTTTTTTTTTTTTTTTTTTTTTTTTTTTTTCTTCCTTTTTTTTTTTTTTTTTTTTTTTTTTTTTTTTTTTTTTTTTTGCACACTGGTTTGAGTGATGCACTTTGAATTCTGTTTCTATTTTGTTATTGGCTTGCCTAGGATTATATCATTGATACCTAGCAAAGACTAAAGCTAAACAAATCCTTTGCCTTCTTCCAAAATAGTACCTTAGAATATCTTTATTTATTTATTTTTTAATGTATATTTATTTCCGAAAAAGAGAGAGAGAGAGAGAGAGAGAGAGAGAATGTGCATCTAGGGGAGAGGCAGAGAGAGGGAGACAAAAAATTGCAGGCAGGCTCCACACAGTCAGAGCAGAGCCCCACACAGGGCTTGAACTCATAAACTGTGAGATCCTGACTTGAGCTCTAGGCAGGGCTCAAACTCCTGAATGGTGAGATCATGACCTGAGCTGAAATCAAGAATTGGATGATTAATGGACTGAGCCACTCAGGCACCCCACCTTAGAATATTTTAACCCACCTATCCTCTTGTCAACATATATGCTATTGTTGTCTGATATTTTAATTCTTTATTTTTTTAGTTTAGTTTTTTTTAACACCACCACATATTATTTTTTATAGGGCCAATATTGGTTTATATTTGCCCAATACTTGCCATGTTCCTTGCCATTTCCTTCTTCCTTCATCTTAGATCTTCCTTCTCGGATAACCCTATATTCTGAGAAATCCCTGTTGAAAGTGGTCTTGTGGGAACAACCTGTCTCAGTGTCTGCTTATTTCAAATGTTATTTTTCCCCCTCATTCTGCAAATATGTATATTCCCTCTAGATACAGGGTTTTGAGTTATTTTCTTTCAACACATAAAGATGTTATTCCATTCTTTTCTGTCATCTATTATTGTGATCAAGAAGTTACCTTAGTCTAACTGCAGTTATCTGCATATCTATTCATGATATTTTTATTATTACCTTTGTTTTTCCATAGTTTTATGCTTCCTATATGGATTGTTGGGCTTCTTAAAATTGCTTTTAAGTGTCATTAATATAATTAAGAAAATTATCAGCTATTATTTTCAAGGAAAGCTTTTTAAAAATATTTTCGCTTATTTTTTTTCTATGCCTCTAGTTAAACCTACATTTAGAGTCTTCCTACTCTATTTTCCACATTTTAAATTATATTTTCAATCTTTTTGTCTTTCTGAACTGCATTTCAAACCATTTCCCTTGATTCATCCTCTGATCCTTTAATCTATTCACCCTCTTTGATAAACATCTTTATTTCAATTATTATAATTTTCATCAGTAGAAGTTTTTTTAAATTTAGTATGTTATTTGTTATCATTGTCATCTGCAGATATTTTCCAGACTCCCTTTTACTCTGTTACAATTAGAAGGCATGGTTGTTTTATATTCTGTGTCTTTTGATTTAACATCTGAACATCAGTCTGTTTCTGCTGCTTCTCACTCCGTTGCTGTTTCCTTGTGTGTCTGGTTATTTTTGACTGTGTACTAATCATTTAGTCCTGGGATAAATGTGTCCTGCTCCAGAATATTTTGCATTTTTCACAAAGGGTCCAGGACACTCCTGGTGATAGAGTAGCTTAATCTAAGTTAACAGTTTAAAACTCTCAAAATTTATACGCATAATAGGAGAGCTACAGTTGTGCTACGTCTCAGGTACAGAATTATTTTTCATTCTTCCTTTTTTTCTTCTCCACATTTCTCCTCTACAAAGGCAGTTTTCTTTATAATCCCTTGAGTTGGAGAAATGGAATAAATTTAATATCATTTCTCCTTTATTCTTTCACAAGACCTCAGGTGGCACCTTTTCCATTATTCTGTAAAGTCAATTGACCAAAGTTCAAATGTACAGTATAAACAAATGTCCTCAGGCAAAGAGCAGTTATGTTGATTTGATGTTCAGCTTTCCTCTCTGGGTTCAGATTCCTATTTTCCAAAAATAATTACCCTAGAAGTTCACCACTATCTTATCAGGCTTTTAATTTTTTAAGGTAATTTTAAAAAGAAATATTTTATCCAGCATTTCTCATTGTTTTCAGTGGAAAGTTGATCTAAATAGCTTAGTTTCTCATTTACAGTCTACCTCACTTTCATTTAAATATGCGTTTGGTTAATCAAGTTTGTGCTATTTATATAAGCCTGGTAGGAAAAGACTTCATAAGAATATGTATTGAAATCCTACAATGAACAGCTTGCTCATTAGGGCTACATATAAGGCATAGAGATATAATCAAGATATAGTCTTTGCTTTATAGCATCTTTGCCAAAAAATAGGGTGAGATGAAATAAGAAACATAAAAGAGTTTTTCTGAGATTTAAAGGAGGGAGAGCTCACATCTGTGAAAGATTTGAATTGGACCTTGAAGGATGGTTATAATTTCAATATGTGGAGATTTGTGGGCAGGGAATTCCAGTGAATTAAAAAATATGAATGATGACATGAAACTGAGAATCAGCAAGGTCTGTTTGCTAAAAAGAGAAATGAGATTTTGGGTTTATTGTTTTGTTTTGTTTTGTTGTTTTTAGTTTGGTTGGGGAAAAAAAGGGTTGAGAACCATACCAGGGGCTAGGATTTGCTACCAGGAGGGGCACATCTCTAAGAAGGTGTGTCAGTATTTTCCAGATACCTTCACCCTAGAATAATCTCATAGCTGCTCTTTTAATAAATACATACTGAAAATAAGTATGATCCAGGTATTACATGTCTTAAAAAGACAAGTCCTATCATGGAAAAAAGCAAGAGAGGAAGTTGATTCTTTTAGGATCATGGCTTCATCTCATTTACTCCAAGAGAAAAAAAATTGCCTCAAAAGACATCTTTAAAGGAGGAGGGCACTTGTTGGGATGAGCATTGGGTGTTATATGTAAACCAACTTGACAATAAACGGTTTAAGGGAAAAAGAAAAAGACATCTTTACTATTTCCTTTACCTGTTTAAAGAAGTCCCAAAGAAACAAGAGCTGTCAGTTTGATTTATCCTCTGAGGCCTGGACTCACAGCCCTTGCATGTTTCAGGTACACTTATCTATTTTAGTGTCACTGAAGTATTTCAATCATCTCCAGCACTTCAAGTACAATTTGCCGCCTAGGTACCTGCGGTGCTTTGTGATTTTAGACCTTCTGCTTGATACGGATTGGAACCTCTCTAGCCATGGAATGTGACAAATACATATTCCTGGTCTAAAAAAAAGGATAGACTGCCTCATGAGGCAAAAAAGCTTTGTAATATAGAACACAGATTAATTTATTCTATAAAAAATTAAGAACTCCTAATAGATACCACACAATATGTTTTTAAACCCTAGAGATATCAGATGAGTAATACATAATCCCTGTGCTTAAGGTGCTTATAGCCTGATAGAGGAGACAGAATTATATGTAGGTTTATTGTAATAAAACATAACTAAAGTGATAGAAAATATTTTAAAAACATGGTGGGAAACCATAGATCTAGCTACAGATAATCGTTCTAAGGGAAACTCTTGTTCTAGGTAATGCTCAGCCTATATATCTCTCCAATGTTCATTCTGCAAAATCACTGAGCATCCTTGATATTTAAGCCACTCTGCTAGGTGTTCTGAAACATCCAAAAATGAATCAGAATCAGATTTTTCCCTTGAGTATCTAGAAACAAATAGAAAGTATGCCCATAAATTGAGTAACTGTAGTGAAAAAATGGACATGGATAGTTGTTCCAAAATGGCATGAATAGAGGCATGAGTTGATTTTATAGTAACTCAGAAAAGAGAGATTGTTTCCAAATGGAAAATATTTTAAATATATCTGTCGAGGAAGTGAGAGTTGGGCATGTTTTTGAAGGATGAATAGGACTTTGAGGCAAAAATGGGGTGAAAAGGACATTTTATGTAGTAATAAGGGAGTAACCAATGACAAAATATAGGAAATTATTTCCTTTATTGATTATACAGATATGTATTAATCTCTCACCCTTCCCTGTGCACTACGTGCTAGTCATTGTTCCTGAAAATGATTCTTAGAGGCTCCTCGAGGCCGAGGGTAGACATGCCTTAGTCCAGACTATTTTGTGTTTCTTCTACAAGTTTCCAGGATGCACCACCAGTGAAGGATTGCTTCAAAATAAGTTGAGTAACAGCACTGTGGAACAGCACCACTCTGTTTCATTAGAAAGTATATGTAGAACCAGCTTATGAAAGACCTTGAACAAGATTGTGAAAAGAGGTAATTTCATTCTGTAAGCACTCTGGAGCCCTTTGTAACCAGTATTAACTATCCTTATATTAAGTCAGATTCAGAATTTTCACAGATAGGCTTAAGGAGTTAAGACATATTTTTTTCCTGCTTTAAATTTTTTTTAATGTTCATTTATTTACTTATTTTGAGAGAGGGTGGGGAGTGGTAGAGACAAACAGAGAGAGAGAATCCCAAGCAGGTTCCACTCCCAGCATGGGGCTCAATCCCAGGACCATGAGATCATGAGCAGAAATCAAGAGTCAGATGCTTAACCAACTGAGCCACTCAGGTGCTCCTAATTTTTCTACTTTTAACACAAGATAGGACTTATCAAATTATCTGAGAGACATGTTCTAAAGATCTGGTGCAACAGATGAGAGCAATAAGTCCCGTGCTCTTACTGACCAAAAAAAAAAAAAGCAAAATGGCTAAGTTGTCATTGGTGTGGTCTAATGCATTTATTTAGTGAATTATAGGACATCTTCTCACTCAGAAAATACTTTAAAATATCATTTGTCTTGAACTTGTAATAAACACTCATCTCTAAAAAAGTCCTAGTGCAAAGAAAACAAGCAGGGCAATTCATCTAAGGAAAACTACAAACATCCTTCCCAAGAACATGGGCGTATCTGCACAGCAGTGAGTACCGGTAGCAAACCAGGACTTATTTTCCTGTGACTCCAGAATATATGTTTGGTGTCATACCTACTAGCATAAACACACTGTGGAATGTTTACTTCTGGTTTAAGAAAGATCTCTTATCACCACATCTATCAAAATTTAGACCAAGTGGAACTTACTCTCGTCAGTCAGCTGTTTCTGTTATATTTACCACACAATGCTCACAAATCCTAGTTAACATAAACCTGGCCTGACATAAATTCAGCATTATAAAGCATTATAAACACTTTAGGCAATATTTCTCCCCTAAAACTGTATGTTTCTGAAGCCAGTATGTTCAATATGGAGCCATGTTCGTTGCATAGGTAAATTTGTTGGGGGCAGGGGGGAGGTTTACTCTACTTTTTCTCTTTACAGTCTACTGATAACTTTTATTCAGAGGCGAACACTGGCAGAGTTCACTTTTAATGACAGAAAATTTTTCCAAGACACTTAATAAACTATTAACTTTTTCAAACCACTCATTCAGCCATAACCTTGAAAGCAAAAAAAAAAAAAAAAAGACAATATAAAGGGCCTCATTTAAATAATTTGTTTACTTTTTTAATATTGTTTACTTCCAATGCAAATAATGAATACAAGCATTAATTAAATAATGCAATACATGTAATGCTCATTCACTGTACTATGGCTTTAATAACAAAATGGACTTATTTATTGGAGTAAAATGGTGTGATTTAGCAAAAAGATGAAAATAGTTCCAATCAGAAGGCTATTCATGAATTATTGAGTATTCTGTACAAAATGAATATGGAATTACTTTATCTTTGCAAAGTGAGTGTTGAGCCCTTATTCAGCCCCCTGCTCAAAATGATCATAAACATTGGAGGGGCAAACAATAGATCTACCAAACTTAGCCTAATGAAGGCATTTTAAGTTTTTGTTTAATATTTTAATTCTCATAATGATAGTGCTCTGGTAAAGATAGCATGGTTATTATTGGGGCAATTTGTAGTATAGCCACAGCCTGCACTGTCACATGGCTTCAACATACTTTTAAAAATTAGAACAAAAATAATAGTCTGACATCTGGAGGATGATGGGTGGAGATGGAAAGAAAGAAAAAAGAAATTGAATTCTAGTGTTTTATTAGCATAAACATTATAAGGAAAAAATGAAATCAAGTGATCGATATTACTATAAATGAAGCCATGTTCTCTGGTTATAATTCTCTCAAGATTTAGCCATTAACCACAATAAATTCTGCATCTTACATAACTTTTAATAACCACAAAAATCTATGAAATTGATAGGATGCTTTATAAATGGATAATAGCTTACTGTCCAATAAACCTCACCTTAGGCTCTCTCAGAACACTATTTTAATTATGAAGTTTGACTCTCTGTGGTTTATCATTTTGGTCAATGTAATGCGTCTGATTTAGAGTTTGCATTTCTCTAAGATAAAATGGACTTTGACTCCACAGTGCAGTTTGAAATTAACTGAATATTTGTATTTAGTCTTTTTTTTTAACAGTTCACTACTGAGTTGAAATGCTCTGGAAAGCAGTATACCATATCAGGTAGAATAAGTCAGACCACCTGACTGGGAATCCCAGGTTCACATTTTATTTGTTACTATATCCTTGGATATTTCAATTGTACTATGAGGTTAATAAGAGTCCTTATCTCATACAATTATTGTGAGATTATGTGAGAACATTGGTACAACTTGTTGGGCACAAAGCAATGAAAAAGGCTAATTACAGTTATTATTGTTGTTATTATTATTACCATGTGGAGCAATAAAGTATAGAGATTAAGAGAAAAGTCTTTGGAACCTGACAGAATTGGAGTCAGATGCCTTAATTGTCGTTTAATGGCATTGCCCTTAAAATCCCTGTCTTAATTTTTCTTAGTATCAAGACTTCAGTTAGGGGAACACTTCCTGCTGTCCAACTCCAATCCAACATTTCTGCAGAACCTCATTTTTTACTCATACCACAGTCTGAAGCAGGGATTCCTGGTCAGCTTTCTGCTATATGGTGCCTCTCTCATCTTTTGGTTCTGCAAACTCTTAGCGGCTGATGAGGGAAAGGTAGAGAGAACATGAGAAATTCCTTATACTCCTTAAAGCCATAAGCCCAGAAGTACCTCACATCAGTCAGCTCACATCCCGGTGATGAGAGTGAGTAATTTGGCCACATGTTGGTGCAAAGGGGGTTAGAAATAAAACAGAGTGTCTGGCTGGTGAGCTGGTTCCCCATGACAATTCAAGACTCCAGTCCACATTCTGGTGTAGCACTATTCCTCTCTGCCACAAGGATCAATGATCTTAGCCCTGATTCTATAGGGAAGAAATCCCAAATTAAGTGTCCATCCTTTATTTGGGAGGGACGAATCCAGGGCATAGAGGGTGAGGCAAAAAGGAAGCGAGGCAGGAAATAATGGGGAAGAGTAGAGGAGCTGTGTCACCAAGATGGCTGTTACTCTCCAGTGAACCTCAGAGCCTCAGAGAATCGCTTGACTGAGAAAGAAGCTGCTGGTAGGTAGGCTGTCTGGAGAAAGCAGACACAGTCTGTGGGAGGGAACGAGGGAGGGAGGAGAAGGAATATATCTACTATGTTTCGTTCCATTTTCTGCTTCACCAAGTTCACCACCCAGAGTCTTCAATATTTCCATCATATGAACCCTGACTATACCCTTAGATGGCTTTTCAGAATGCCGGAACCTACACTCTGTAAAGTGGCATTTTATCTAAATCTGGAAGTGGATGAGGAGCCAAAATCCTGTCTGCACTCTGGCAGCCCAGAGGGAGGGCCTCGCATTGCAAGAAGATTACTGATCATCTTCAGGAAGTGGGACCAAATGGGTTCAAACGCGGCTGGTCATGTGCAGAGAGAGCTGAGGCATACTGATCGGAATAGGTTCTGAATAAGGACTCTTAGGAGGCACCTGAGGCACCACAAATGTGCCCAAGCTAGTCACCTTGCAAAAGCAAATTGTTTTTTATATAATGTAAATGTAAGCCAGTGTCAGCATACAACAAAGGTAGACTAAACAGAAGCTATTGTATTTATTCTGGCAAGATTTTGATTCAGAACAAAATGCAGTATCTGTTCATTCTTGAAAAAGAGAGACTGTTCTCTCCTCAACAAACAAAAACAAACACATAACATTCTAGTGCCCAAAGTCACCAGCAAAGCTTTGCTTTTCTGAAAACCTGGTTTGATTTGGTCTTGTATATACTGAGAAATTTCACTGTAGAAACAATTTCAGTTATTATTAACATCATTTATATTCATATACATAAAACCCACATCTTACAATCAAAGTATCGTCTTCTATGTTGACAGCAGCCATACTTTAGACATTAATAAGATCAGGTATTCATTCAGCACTCTTTCCTAAATCATTTTGCCCAAATGAGAATTTATAAGTGAGTTTTATCCTCCTCCATGAATGATTTTCCAGAATCAAAACCAGTTATATGATAAAACTTAATTCCTCTAAACAGATTTTGTGTTTCATGTTTCAAACTGATAAGGACAATCTGAGTCTATATTCTGGAACAGCAATTAATCCAAAATAAAAAATGGCAGCTAATAACCTGTTTCATAAAATCCAAGCCTTGTCTTTCTTTTCTTTTCTTTCTTTCCTTTTTAAATTTTTTTTGTAACCTCCTCTAGTAATAAGGGTGGGATAATGAGAGGTCCAATGATTTGTTGCCTACACATATGCCTAATCTTCCTCATGGAAAATGCCACCAAACAAAAGAGCATCTGGCCTTTGATATTTTCTTAATGTGCATTAAAAGGCCCCAAATTTCCCATAAAAATGGAAAATTTAATCCCAAAGTTTTAATCATAGTCAGAAAAAAATACAGAGAGAGTACCCTGTCATCCCTTATTGGGGAATAGTAAAGATGGACTAAAAGAATAATAAAAATCAGAAGTGGACGAGACCTAGGATCAATTTTTAATGATTTCACACTGCCCCAACAAAGAGGCTTTTATATTTTATTGTCCAGAAGTAGTAACTTTTAAATAATTCTCTTTAAATATTTTAAAATCAGTCATTTATATTTTAAGTTTACCCCAGAAGAGATATGAGGAGTACACTCTTAAATTTAAATCTAAATTTAGTCAATTTTTAAAAAGTATATTTTTATAATGATGTACAATATGATCCATTGGCATCATGTAGTTCATTAACAGACTTTTTCTTGTGTTTTATAGCTGTAGAATCAGAAATATGTTTTCTATTAAAGGATTCTTTAATTTCAGCCTTCTTGAATAAAATCTTGATTGTCTTCCAAGTAAATTCGACAACTTTTCTGAAAAACTTACTTCGATGTTTAACAATGTTTAAGTACTGAAAATGTTTCCTTCTAATAAAGCTTAGGCCCTAACATTATTCTTTAAGCCTAGGTCTTTCTGCTTTCGCTTTGTAAAAATGAACTATTGAGCACCATCATTTTTTATATAGTCCTCTATCAACCTATCTTAGTTTTGCCTTCTTGAAGCTGATACATTTATTTACTTGAATTTTACTCAGGTCACTTTAACTTCTGAATTGACCCCTAGTTCTATCATTTGCTTTGATTGTGCCATAATGTCATTTTCTATTAAAGGTCCATATGAATGGGAATACTTTGCTTTGATTTTGTAAACTATTAGTTTACACTTTGTAAATTATCTCATTTTGTAACACGTTATCCTGAGATGTATTATTCATTTTTATTTATTGATGCTTTGAAAGGAATCTGGAAAATGTCCACCATAATTCTCAATTGGATAACGAAGAATGGTAACAAAGTATGTTTTAGAATAGGAGAAATAACGGGAGAGTGGCAGACTGGGCCTGCAGAGCTGAAGGGACACCTCATGGAGATTATTCTGGAGTTACATCATCAAAATGGCAGACAAGGAGAGTGGACGGAAGAGAGATAAATGTTTTCCAGATGAAAGGGTGTGATCCAACATATAGAGTTATGAAGGCAGTGTGCGTGTTGGAACTGCCATGGATTTGGCATAGCTGGTTGTAGAAGAATGCGGGAATGAATGGAACTCAGGAGGATGGTTAGGCAATGATCAAAAGGAGCATGTACACCCTACTGAAGGATTTGTACATTATCACGTAGATAACATGCTTCCCAGAAAAAAATATGGTGAAATTTGTGTTTTAGAAAAGAATAAAAAAGTAAAAGTGTAGAAAATGAAATGAAATGAAATGAAATGGTTTTGTCTGGTCCCAGAGGAAACACAGAGAGAATTTAGAGGAGAGAAAATAAGAGCTCAGATGAGACAGTGGTCATGAGATATAGAAGATGGAGCTAGTAATGGAATTCAGACTCTCTACTATTTGGTTGTAAGTGGTAAAGGAAAGGGAAGAATTAAGAAAGTAAAGAAGGTGTAGTGAAGAAAAGGATGATTAACCAAAACAAGCAGTAGAGAAAAGGGGGCAAATCTGAGAAGACAATGATTTCACCGAGGTGTCTGTGCTGCATTCTAATGGTAAGTTAGTTAGAAAATGCAGTTCTGGTACATAAGGGGAGCCGGGAACTAGAAGAAAAGCTGAGGAGCCAGCATGTCACAAGTGATGGATCAGACCAGAGGCAAGACCAAAACCCACTGGAAGCATGTAAACTATAAGCAATAGTAAAGGACAAGAACAGTAAACCGGATATTAGCAACCCTTAAGAAGTGGGAAAAGGAAGAGAAATCAGTGAAAGAATGGAAGGAAGAATATAAAATGTGAAGCAAAAACTTACAGGGAAAATGTCTACATAGCCAAGGGACAGAGGGTTTTAAGGAAAAGGAGCCGAATCTAACAGTACAGAGTTCAGACATAATGTTGATGAGAGAGAAAGCATCATATTGTTTATCTAGACTTGCATAGTTAAAATGTTTTAGAAATCTTAAGGAAGGGAGTAAAGGACTGCATCAGTTGAGAAGAGAATGGAACGTGAGCAAGCAGAGAATGTGACTGCTGAAAGCTCAAGTATTCTGGCAACAATGGAAAGAAAATAGGTGGGATTGAGAACTAGCATGGCTGGGGGATTGATGGCTTGTATATGTTTCTATGTATTTTTATTTTTTATTTTTGTATTTGTGATTATATTTTATTTTATGTTTTTAATTTATTTTTTTTTGTTTCTATATATTTTTAGACAGAAGTGATTTGACTGTGGCTATGGACTAAGGATAAATGTATTGGAGAAAGGGAGAATAAGAATGTAGGAGAAAGGAGATGACTTAGAAAATGAGGAATAGGATTGGATGAAATTAGGAACCAGAGAGGAAAAGCCTTGGGCTGAAGAATGGCATCTCTTCCTCTAAGGCAGAAAGGAACATGCTTTGTGAGTGGCTCGTGCACTGTCTGGGAGTGACAGGTCAAGAGATTTTGATTCTCATTGTCATGATACTCAAGGGAATTCATTAGACAAGTGGCCCAGAATCACAGGCTCAGATCCAGATTTCCAGGAGCCAGAACAGAGTATGGGAATTGATAACATTGACAAGGAAGAGCTAGAAAATGTCACTTAATTTTGGATCTAAGAAGAATGTCATGTGATCTAGTAGGAAGAAAGGCTAGGTATGGAGGAGAGGTAATGTATTGTATTGTGATCAAGAACTTGGGACTTGGAGTCAGAAGACAGTGAATTCCTATCTCCTCTCAGGCACTTATGAAGTGTGTGAGCTTATGTAAGGCACTCAACCACTTCCTGCTTGAGCTTCTTGCCATACAAATTGAAGACAATGGTAGTAGCTCACAAAACTGTTGTAAGGAATAAATGAGAAATGATTTAAAGCTTTCAGAGGGCACGGTATACTGGAATTAAAGTTTATGTTTGTGTGTTTGTTCATTTTGATTATAAAGACTAAGAAAGTGGGAAGAACGTTAATGTTCTGGCTCAAGGGCTGTACCATCTCTGAGAATTAGGAGAATGCCATTTGATGGACCACTGGAAAGGGGTGAAGCTTTGGGACAGTGGTGTTGTGAAGAATACAAAATGACTGGAAACACATAAAAGTTTGCTAACTGTTGATGACATTGGTCTTGGCAATGATTTCATGGTTATGCTAAGTGTCCTTATCACTAAATCTCTCTCTCTCTCTCTTTCTCTCTATACATATATATTGTATATGCATATATATACATATTTGTATGCATATATATACATATACAATATGTATATGTATATAATATGTATATGTATATATATTTCCCTAAGTGGAGTTAAAAGCCCAGCTGTAGAAAGTGAAAGTGGCCATTATTTGTAATATTACTACACTGAGTAGTCAAAAATTATTACCCTAGAATTAGAGGATATGAAGAAGGAGGAAAAGTGGATGAGAGAGTGGAGTGTGGGAGCGGATCATTGCATGAGGGAGAGCAAGACAGCAAGAGATGATGGGTTGGGCACTGAAGTGACTGCTGAGTTGGAGACATAGGTGTGTTTGTGAGAGGAAGCAAAACCAGGAAGGACCTGGAAAGATGCATAAAATCTCTGCCGATTCCAGTCATGTCGAAAACAAACATAACAGGGTGGAAGTAATGAAAACTCAGAACATGGGGTTTGTTAGATGGAAAGCAGAATGAAGACTGCTGGAATGGAGAGGAGTTAAAGCAGTGGGCTTGTGAAGAATGCAAGAGATGGGGTGGGTAAGGGCAAGGTGAAGGTCAGGATCCTGGGAGGTGACTGAATGATGGGGAGAGTTTGGATTGAGATAAACCCAAGCCAATGTCACAGCCATGGGATTGAGTGTATGATGCTGATGAGGACAGGGAGAGGTGGCAGAGCTGCCTGGTGAGAACTCAGGGAAAGCTTAGATTGCTTTTTCCCCATAGAGAGAAAGTCTACAGAAAATTATATAGAGTCTAAAGCTAGTATGGGATTCTTAAAGGAGAATTCAGTATCTTCTTTATCTCTGGAGTCCCAGGGTCTGACACAGTGGCTACCACATTGACATATGATAGGCATGCAGGTATTGTCTATTGTAGGATTCTGTGAAATACTAGGTTCAATCCACATGAGTCCATTAAGCTGTTTTCGCTTTCCCAGATCAAAGCAAAGACTTAACCATTATACCAAATATAAATCTTAATTGTTATAACATGGGGAATTTTTGGATGCCCAAACCTTCCTTCCAAAGCACAAAAGCTAGTTGCATTCTGGTATTTTCCCTTCATTTATGAATTCAGCAAATATTCATTGAACAACAATTCTGTGCCAGGCACTGTTCCATACATTGGGAAAAATAGTGGAGGAAAAGGCAAACCAGGCCCCAGCTCAGGGAGCTTAATTTTAGTGGAAGAAAAACAGACAGCATATAAAAATATAAATGTTAATTTCAGTTAAGAAGAAGGCTGTGTTGAAAATTAAAACAAGTAGTGAGATAGAGAATAAGTTAGAACACAGCTTTCCTTTATGTAAGACAGAGAAGACCTCTGACAAGGTGACATTTGTCTGGGACCTGATGGATAAGAAGGAGTCAGCCATGTGAAGATTGGGAGGTATTCCAGGTAAACAGGTGGTGTAAAGGCCCAATGGGAAGATCAAGCTTAACAGAGAAGGACAGAAACAAGATCAATATGTCCACACTAGAATCTAATAAGAAAGTCATGTCTTTTCCCAAAAAGTTACATGTTTTAACATGAATGTGATCACAATGTATATTCAATTTCCAAGGACTACATAGTGGCTAGGAGCAGACACTGGAGTGACACTGTCCTCATTTAATCCAGCTCTTCCTCCTCTACCTGTGTCACCTTGGGAAAGTACGCCTAAATATTCTAGCATATTATTACCTGTAACATGGTGATAATAACGGTACCTACCTCATACAGCTGTTATAAGAATTAAGTGAATCAATAGTTGTAAAACAGAAAAGTACTTGGCACCTAAAAAGCGATTTTTCCTTAAAATAATTTTCTCTTTTTCCCATGACTGAATTATATGGGGAAGATAATCTCTTTTGTTGCATACTCTTAGTGATTATTTCTGTTGATTCCAGAT
Organism: Crocuta crocuta; assembly: GCF_008692635.1. Lineage (NCBI taxonomy): Eukaryota > Metazoa > Chordata > Mammalia > Carnivora > Hyaenidae > Crocuta > Crocuta crocuta. The sequence goes on along the minus strand of NW_027530545.1, from coordinate 11,850,146 downwards.
ATCCCATAATCTAATTAACTGTAGAAGGAGCAGGTTGTTTTCATTTTTTCTACATCACAAATCCCTCGACAATGAACTTTGTTATCATGCCACGGTAGTGATCACCTGGGTGGCAGAGTATGGGTGAACCTGTAAAAATCTTTCACTGGCTGAAGCATCTGTAAGAGGCACCCACATCTGGGTTGGCTTCTCATGAGATTACTACCAAATAACAGAGAAAAGATATTCTATCAATTGCTGTCCTGTCAGCTAAATTTATCCTGAAAATTTTGCTTGGCTTGTACAGTGTTTCCCCTTCAAAAGTTTAATAGNTTTCTAGCTTTTCTGAAAAATAGTTTATTTCTATTAAACTGATAGAATTGGACATACTGGCTATGAGGCAACAATTGTGAACAGATTTCTTGTAGCATCTTTGCCATTCTTCCATAATTTCATGTTTTAAAGTAAAGTTCATACTGTTGAAATATTGTCTAAAATATTATAAGCCTTCTATACTAAAATCTTAAACTATTGTATGGAAAATTGTTTGAGAAAGGTACTGAATTTATAGAGAAAACCAGAGTAGCTCAGAACATCTGAAAATAGTTGGAGTCTTTGAAATGTGGCATTACTTTCTTTAAAAATAATAAAGAGGTTTCCCAAACAAGTAAGGTTTTGTTTAATATGTTGAATTCTGCAAATTTAAAGTTACATAAATATGATACCTTTAATTCAAATTAAAATATGAAGAGGCAAATACAGATGATAAACCTGTTAATTGATTGTTATGAATTACCGAAACTTTTAGGTAACATCCACATTGTATTATGCAAAAGGAAGCATATGCTATAATCTATTTTGTCTAAATTAAATGCATTAATACAAATATACATATACTAATATGTATCATCTTAAAAGTGAGAATGAGCCTGTAAAAGGCACACAGTTGGGACCTAATAAATATTTATTAATTTGGGTTTTTTTCACCTTTATGGAGCTTTAGATGACAACATTGTGTAAGTTTAATGTGTGCTGGGTGATGGCTTGATATATGCATATATTGTGAAATGATTGCCACGTTGAGGTTAGTTTACAGATCTATTATGTCACGTAGCTGTGTGTGTGTGTGTTTGTGTGTGGTGAGAATATTTAAAATCTACTCTGTTAACAACTGTCAATTATACATTACGATGTTAAATATACTTACCATACTGTGCCATTGATCCTGAGAACTTTTTCAGCTTATAATTAAAAGCTTTTACCTTTAACCAACCATTTTCCCATTTCCCCAGCCCCTGGTAACCCTTCTCTGTTTCTAGGAGTTTGACTCTTTTAGATTCTACAGATAAGTGAGATCATGTAGTGTGTCTGTCTTCTTTTGTATGACTTACTTCACTTTGCATAACACCCTTAAGGTTCACCCATGTTGTCACATACAGCAATATTTCCTTCCTTTTGATGGCTGAATACTTTTTCCATTGTGAATCTATATTTATATCTGTATCTATATCTGCATCTACATGTCATTTTCTTCATACATTGATTCTTCAACAGACTCTTAGTTTGTTGCCGTGTCTTGGCTATTGCAAATAACGTTACAATGATCATGAGTGTGTAGATGTCTCTTTGAAACTGAAAAAATAAAAAGAAAGGCTTTATATTATAAATATGTATAGCTGATAACTCAATAAACTTTTATTTTTCCTGACATGCATCACAAATGATGTATGTTTTTTATTCTTATTTCAACTTTGTTTACAGAAAACTGGGCAGAAACCAGAAAGTGTGGATTTGTGTGGAGCACATATTGAATGGGCCAAGGAAAAATCAAGCAGAAAGAATGTTTTTCAGGTAAGAATGTTACATTTATTAAATATTCTTATTCCTTCTAAATCTGACCTCTCGACATGACATTTCCTTGTGACGCTTTAATGTGCATAAACTAGTTGTTTGAAGATCATTATGAAAACCTGATTTCTCTTCCTTCTTGAATTTTAGTTTGTTGTGTTGCTTTTCACTGGTTACTGGTTGCTCTCTAAACAGAAAATGCGTAGTGTTGGTTGATTAATTCTACACCCAAAGTCATTGACTGTCGCATGGTATTTGATAGCTGTTTGGGGTTCAAACCTAGAGTATTTGACTTAAATAGATATATTGTAGAACTTTCAGGCATACACACAATAACATTCACTAATTATGATAAACTTTTTGCTTTCATTTCCATTCCTGCTCCGAGTCATAAATTACATTTACCAGTGTAGCTTAGGGGGATGGAAAGAGCTGAACAACTATAGATATTGGGTATTTTTGTATTGCATAATTTAAATTTTTTGGAAAAAATAACTATGATTAATAATTTCAATCATGTTCCCTTGAATGAAAAGAACCAGCTGAGATTCTTGAAAGAAAGGAAATGAGAAAACTTAATATTTCATATATGATGTTACTAAGATCCCTTTGGCAATTAATAACTTTAAATTATGGAGGTTGATCTCTTTCTACATTTATATGAGATTTAACTTACTTTTATATTTCCAAAGTAGCCAATAATTTTCTAGGTGTATTTACAATTTATACCATTTAGTAACCAAGAAGCTAGATTAATATAATTATTATATTAAATGTCTTCTAAGGCCATTTTGGCTCCTGAAGAAAGGTCGATTCTATTTTTAAATGTATCACTGAAGTTAATATATTGGGTCTTACTCAAGTGTAGATAGGCGACATCTCCTATCTGAATTCTCAAGAGAGAGGGAAACTGGTCTCTGATTGTGCATTTCCCAGATGCTAATCTGGGCCTGCCAAATTAACTGACCCCATGTTAGCATTTCTAGGATATGTTATTTTTTATACTACTTTTAGTCTATTCCGGCATTCATTTTTCATAGCTAGAGATTATTTCTTTTTACTGAAAGAAAGAAGAAAAAAAGAAGGAAAACTAAACATACTTGCCTAAAAATCAAAAGACTAAAGCCAAAAGTGATTAAAGTGTGAATTTACAGAATCAAGGAAGAAAAATAAATTTTGTTTTGAAGTGAGGAATTGTAAATCAGTGAGATAGTCTGTTTCTCAAAGGTCTTATTCATTTTGTTATCATGCGAAAAAAAAATTAGAGGTTATATTGCTAGCTTCTATGATAACCTAAATGATTAGTATGAGTAGTTCTGAACTAGGTTGGGTGAGTTCAGTGGTGTAGTTTTATTATATATTATGAGTTCAGCATCTTAGTCCCCATGTCATAAGATAAAGACATTAAAATTTAACATTGACATCATTCTTGGACAATAAAAACTCTCGGAGTTGGTCTAAGGTAGCCTTTTTCAGTTCCTTCTGTTAATCTTATGAAAAGTTAAGTTAGATCACAAAAGAGGATAGTCAAGTGTATACGATGTATACAGGACTTCCAATATAGAAGAAAAATACTTATACATAATTTTACACAGCTTCGAACATAGTATACACAGATATATATTTAAACCACTGTATTGATGGTGTGTATGATAATGTGTATTAAAGACATGATATCAGCCTTTCCTGGATGACTGCCTGCTAATATAATTTTTCCTTGTTTTTCATATTTCTGAATGTAGGCAGTTCCAAAGATATTAAAAAAAAAACTATTCTCACTTTTAGTAACTTTTTGGAGGTGAAAATCTTGCCAGCTACTTTTGTTTGTAAAATATCTGAGCAGTTTATGGGATCCCAGGGCTCTTATATCCAGCTTACCTCTTTTTGTCTTGTATCCTTGTAGTTTAGAGAAACGAGAAAGAGGTGATTATAAAGATGCTGTGAATAACAAAGCTAAACAAAGATTCTAGTTTCATTACTTGCTTCGTTCTTTTTGGGATGAATCACGTGATTTTCTTGTCATGTGGATATCTTTTCATCACCCAAACACGAGCTAAGGAAAGTTTACTAGTACATATCCATAGATACAGACTATGCGGGTAAACCCTTTGAGAGGGACAATATAATAAATAGGTTTTATAGTTCTGTTAACGAAAAAGCATTGGGAAGGATTTGCCAAAGAGCTAAATCTAGATGACTTGCATCAATATTTGATTAGGTACATTAGCTGCTCTAACTCTCAAAAGATCAGAATAAACATGATTATATCTCAAAAACATAGTATTAAGGCATTGTTGGGTGTTTGAGTGTGTGTGTGCAGGGTTTCATTACCTACAGAATAATGAAGTGTTTCTTCCTGTCTAAAAAAACGCCATCAGAGCTTCGGCTGATGTGCTACATCAGAAATAGCTTTAGAATTCCAAGTTTGAATTAGGGTTGGTGTTCAATCTCAGTGTATGAATTATAGATTACAGATAGCAAATGACTATTGAGATTTTTGGTTCAAGAAAAATCAAAGAAGAGCAAAATTAGAAATAATTTGAAATTTGAAATCTGTCTTTAAAAAGTTGATGGATTAGCAATTATATGCCACATAATTACACCATCTGTAGAGAAGTTGAACTTAACGTGAATAGGAAAACAAATAAAATATTATGTGCCTGAAAGACTCAGAAGCACACATTTGTGATGCCAAAAAAAAAAAAAAAAGGAAAGAAAAGAAGAAGGATTTCATTTGTCTTCTTCGCTTGTATATGCCATTTGGACATTTAAGTTGTTCATTTTCTTTTTGTATTAAAAGCCAAATTTCCTTCATAACCAAAGTGTTATTAAACTAGTTTCAGTCTTCTCTGATTGGTACATGGTGACATAACAGTGACAAGATTAATTGAGTACTAAGGTTTGGTGTTCAAGAACTCTCAGTAAATCTGATGAAATATGCTCACTGAGTTCAAGAACATCTGCCTATTTTATAATAGACTAGTCTTTGGCCTAATTAGTACTTCTTAGTAATAATTACGTATTAAAAAAGTCATTAGCAACTTCTATAATAAAGTACATATAGACAAGTCATCGTATGTTTTAGATGTATAAATGTGATATCATGTATGTGTGTCTTTGTATATACCCATGTCTACTAGCTCAGCCTTAGAAATAGAATGAGCATTTCCATCCATGTACACACAAAGACACAAAGTCATGTTGTACTTATAAAAGGTCATACAAATTCTAAGTTATGTCACTAAATGTTCATGGCTGCTAACTTTTGTTTAATTCTGCATTTAACATAATTGTCAAGCACCATCACAAGCTTGGTACAGCTGAGGAAACATTTAGCAACTGAGTGATTTGTAATGAACTGTGGTACAAGTTTTCTTAGTTAACTTAAGAGCAGCACTAGGTCTTCATCAGGGAAAGAGTGAATAAAAAGATTTATGTTCAAATCACATGTTTTAAACATTCCTGCTAAGTGCTAGTTTGCTCTTTGGTGTTTAGCCTGAAATTTAAAGCACTAAGGATTAAAAGGATTACAACATAATCTTAAATAATCCTAAATGTCATTTACAGAGAGATAGTTGTAATAACTAAATAAAACCATGTTAAGGGATGGCAGTATTGTCAGGAAGCTTCCCTAACGTACCCAGTGCTCTGTCACCTTCTTCTCGCTCCTCACGGGTATATATAGCTGCATGTACAAAGATTTTTAATGGAAAGTTCAACGAGTAAATAGCTGCAAGGTACCTTAAAATAATAAGTAATTTTTTAAACCATTAATATCTTCTTGTTTCAAAATCCAAAGTGAAGAAAATTTTTCACTTAGGCTTCCTTCCTTCCTTTGGCCATAAGGCTGTCTCTGATTTAAATATTTTTGAAAGTCAAGGGAAGGAGTTCATGGCACGGATATCAAATAGGTAGATGTGCTATCTCTAAGACTTTGACCACCTCCAAGGAGCTACCTCCTTATTAAATATATGATGGTCCCAAGCACTGTAATTAATTCCAAGCTGTTTAGTTTAGCATATACATATTCTTTACTCTTATCACATAAATTAGGTTTGTCTCCTCAAAGAAGATACAAAGAAAGAGACTATATGACATACTGCTTTATATTTATTAAACCAGAGGACTGGACTCCTTTCCACTGTTTCAGTGGTTATTGCTAAAGCTAGATTCACATTCTTTTAGTTATTAGAAAAAGAATTCCCTGTCAAAAATTTTTAAGAAACAGTGTCCACAATATAGGCTCTGTACTCCAAGATGATTTCCAGAGTGTAGACTCTATTCTCTTTTGTAAACAGGGGCAAAGAATAAGAAACATACTATTCGTTTTCTTGGTCCTTTTCATTATGACATACATGACAGTAGATGATTATTTATTCAAAATAATGAAATCATTTATCCTCTAAACTTTTACTGTTTTTCACAGCCAGGCATTGACTAGGCCTTAGTTTTCTGAATTTCTTTTAAAATAAAACTTAAAAGAAAATTGTTACTCATGAACATGCAGCAGACTCATTTATAGATTACGTACTTTAAATGAGATAATTCTACTATTAATGAGTTATGGCTGATTAGAACTATATCAATTGCCTGCTTGAAAGGCAGAACAAAAATTCAGTGACTCAACAAGATGAAAGTCTGCTTTCTTCCCCCGCCCCACCAATTTATAACCTCAACAAAAATCAGGGCTGAATTTCCTGGATTTTTTTTTAATATGTAAATATATCTCAGGGGAACAGATTCTGTCCCTAAAAAGTAGAGTAAATCTCAGAATAAATTTATCATTACTTGTATTACTTTTCTGACTTTGGTTGGGGTCTTCTGGCTACAATGTACATTAAACCTATTCATGTACTATTTTCCATGGATATGCTTTACATTTAAACATAATTTGATTGCTCTTCCTGATCTGAATATGTCTTAGCTTAAAATGTTTAAGTACTACTTAACTTTATTAATGTAAAGATAATTTAATAATATCTTGGAAAATGTCATTTTAAGCCAAAAGGAAAACTACTGGTATTTTGCTTTTATCCATTTCCTTCTGTTAAAAGTGGTGGTTTAAAATAAATCTGAGCTCTTACCAATTTTCTCTTTCATTTTTCAATGCTTATAGTTAGACAAAATGCAAAAGGATGATTCTTCTACATTCATATATGCATTAGATTTCAAGTAAAGCTGGTTTCACTTTAGAGAATTACTCACAGTATCTTAAAAGGGATGGCATTAAAAATAAACCAGAGTAAGAGCAGCATTAGTGTCTAATACAGTTGTTTCTTTGCTTTCTAGCTTGTCCCCAATCATTTTATCTACCTATTAGATATTCATCCATCTTTCAGAAGGTGCAGCTGAGAGAGCGTGAGAGTCTGGGGATGTGTGTTCCAGTTTCGGCTATGTCAGTTGTAACTATGTAAAACCCAGGGCAGGCTCATTCTCCAATTTATAGTTTTCCACACCAAGGCAATAAGAGAGAACAGCCCTTTCCTCACCTGCCTCCCATTTGTGTTGATATTAAAATGAGGCAGTCTGTAGGGTACATGGGTGGCGCAGTCAGTTAAGCATCTGACTTCAGTTCAGGTCATGATCATATGGTGTGTGGGTTCAAGCCCCACACTGGGCTCTGCACTGACAACTCAGAGCCTGGAACCTGCTTCAGATTCTGTGTCTTCCTCTCTCCCTGCCCCTCCCCTGTGGTTTCTCTCTGTCTCTGTCTTTCTCAAAAATAAACAGTAAAAAAAAAAAAAAAAATGAGGCAATCTGTATTTGAAAGGAATTCCAAAAGACCGATTTTAATATAAATACAACTTGGTATTATTATTCATCTATTAACCAAGTCATCTCACAAAGCTTTGAGGGAAATTCCAGATGTGGATTTTGGAAGAATCTGGATAGGAGAGACCAATATCTGTAAAATACAATTCAGGATCTGAGTTCCTCTTCTACTCTCTGTACTGCCTTGTGAACTTAACCAGAAGACTAAGATTTAATCCTCTGGGTGAAAATCTTTTTATTTATTTTGTAGCTAAGGATATGTGTCCTCAAACCTTATGGAAATCATTTTGAATATCCTATTCTTATATATAGTATAATTAATGTAATATCTAATCAACATTAGTTAATTAATTAATGTCTTATCCCAATAAATACTTTAAGAAGAGCATTGTGCATTGGAAAGTTCTACCAAGCCATTGACAGCAACTTGCAGAAGGGAACTTGGGGTCCAGCGCAGTAAGTGTGCCCAAAAATGAAAGAGAGGCAATGGTAACTCCCTTTATTCCCCTATTGAGATATTAGGACGATACTTATTTTCTTATTGAAGGGAAAGACATGTGATTATTTTAGTGATTTTGCCTTCATTTTTGCCAGTGGGATTGCACAGAAGTATTTTGATGAATGGAGTGATATAATTTTATAATTGAGGCTTTGATTTAGGAATATTAATGTCAGGGGTGTATGAGATTTATGGCAAAGGAAAGAGCCTTGGGGCAGGATATAAAATTGACTGTAAGAATCTAAGGTGAGACTTAAGAATATTTTGTGAGCCTGACTAATAAAAGGAGAAACAGAAATGGGTTGAAGAATACACCCTTCATAAAGTACATGCCTCTTTGTTCAGGCTTTGTGACTTGGGGACCACTGTCCTTTTGAAGGTTCAATTTTTGAGGACTAAAACCTCCTAAAATAAAGTCTCAAGTATAGAATTAAGATACTGATAAATTGAATCTATTATTAGAGGAAACATTAGCAAGTATATGTTGTCTGATGACTCCATGAAGCTTCCTGGTCTATGGGGGTATGTACTTGCTTGCACAGCTTCTTTATTCCACTCACTTCTTTTTAAAAAAAAATTTTTGTTTTATTTATTTTTGAGACAGAGAGAGACAGAGCACGAGTGGGGGAGGGGCAGAGAGAGAGGGAGACACAGAATCTGAAACAGGCTCCAGGCTCTGAGCTGTCAGCACAGAACCCGATGCAGGGCATGAACCCACAAACCCTGTGATCATGACCTGAGCTAAATTCAGACGCTTAACCAGCTGAGCTACCCAGGCGCCCCTATTCCACTCTCTTCTAAAGGGCATAATGTGATCTTGTAGTCATTTCTTTTTGAACTACTGTCAGAGCAGAATGCAACAGGATGACGGTAAAGATCGACAACATCCGTATCAATAGACGTTAGTACCAAATTAGCCAAGGGAACCAAGATTTTGAGATTCCAAAGTAAAATAAATAAAAATTTAAATAAAAAAAGGAAAATGTCAACTTGGTTTCTTATGCTTCTGACATTTTAGTGGAAGAATGGATGCATGGGACCTAATGAGCTTAGATCACTGGTTAGCTCACTTCACTTCTGGAGCTGGCTCTGTTTGCTCAAAGATCAGAACTGTACATTTGGAACAAATTCTGGATTTTAATTGGACACCAGGTTCACTTAAACATGCTGTTCTTCATTTAGTGACATGATGTAAATTCCCTCCTTTCATGAAACATACTCTGTTCCTTGATGTTTTGATAGGATCAGTATGATGGTCACTATGCAATGCATAGGCTGCCAGTGCAGTTCCCTATGTTCACAGAACCAGAGTAAGGCTAGCTGAGCTGCATAGGACTGAACCCGGGACTTGAAGCCATACATACACAGCTCAGCAAAAGCAGGCACAGCCAGGAATTTCATGAGATCGAAGCAGAATGACCAAGTGTTGTGGTTTTTCCATTTGTGACTTTCATCTTGTAAGGTCCAGAAGATATTACATGCATACTGGCAAGATAGCATTCCAACCACTGGCTCTCTTTTTCATATATGTTTCAAAACTCTTATTTTACATTTTTAAAAGAAGCAGCCATGTTTATTTCATGCTGAGTATGATTTTTTTTTAATAGCAAACAGCCTTCTTCCAGAAAAAGGAACGATTTAATCCCTAAAGCTGGTACATAATAGATGGGGCCAGTAAATGGTATCACATTTTACAGCTTGTCCATAAGGATGACACAGGGTAAAATAAAATTGAGTGCTTTTGGACAGCATAGGATCACTGGCAGATAAATAGCCAATGCCATTCAGTTTTTAGAAACATAAGGTAATGAGGCTGGATCTGAAGGCAAGAGGAAAAATGTATATATTCACAGTGTTTATATGCCATAGCCACCGAGCAGAAGAAAAATCTGGGCCCTGGGAAGCAAACCTCTCAAATCTCAGAACAACGTTAAAGGGAGTGTAAGAAAATAACAAAGCAAGCATCCATAAACAAAGGTTTGAAATGAACACGAGGGGGGAAAACCCCCCCAAAAACTAAGTTTAAGATGAAAGGAAAATGCCAGCACTCATACAGAATTGGAGAGGCCACTTGCAGAATCTATGCATAGAATCTCTCAATATATGAGTTAAATGTGTTACTAAAAATTTGGTGGAAAATAAATATTCAAAAGCAAAAATATAAAGCACTGCAGAAGAGTGAAAGATTCTTGGTATTTGAAGGAGAGAGGAGGCTGCTCTAAATTTTATCTTAACAAAACAGGATGTTGAGAGATGACCTAAGTGAAAGAATGAAATAAAATGCCTGGTGTTGGGGAGAAATCAGGAAGGGAGCTGTTTGAACTGTTTTCAGATAACAGATCAGATAATGACCAAGAAAGGAACATTCACATCGAGGGGTTAGATTATTTCTGTTTTAAAAGAGCGCTATTAGATTCTTGGCTTGAGTCCCACCCATTGGCCTAACATTTTATTTCCAGCACTGGGGAAATTCTACCAGTTTGACTTCCTTGGTGAACATGTGCAAATCCAAAACTTAAGTGGCAAAATTAACAAATTGTTGCCACTGCTGCCAAAGGGAAGGAAATGCTGATGTGGGGGGTTGCCCTGGACCTCGATAGTTTCTGTGTTTCCTTTTTTAACTTGAATTTAAGCAATGCTTCATTTTGCAAAATTCAAACACCCATGATCAAGTAGAAGACAGCTTCTGATATTTGAGAACTGTGGTAGATTTGAAATCAATTCGTAGAAAGTGAGGTTATGAACACACTCCTTTGATGTGTAGGAGGTACCAGTGAGGGTGGCAGGAAATTATGTGAAACCTTCTCTTTTGACAGCTACACTGGAACATTTACAACCACAGATGTTATTTGTCCATCAGGAAGGAAAATATTTGTTTCAAGCCACAGGCATTTTCTACCACAATATCAAAATGAAATTCAACAGCACTTTAATGTTTCATGTGTAAGAAAATAAATATTTGGGGGGGGGCGCAAATACTAGAAAGCAAATAGACCCCAGAAAATATAACCAGTGACATGAAAAAAAATGGCTGGCTTCATTATGAACAAATCTGTCCTTTCACTAAAGTAAGGATTGTTCTATTATTAACATAGGAAATCTTAGATGGACTGCGCATAATGCTGCATTATTCATAAAAGCATTGCTGCCATCTGGTGGCTAGCTGGCGTTTCAGCACTGACTTTGCTGGCTTGATTTTGGCTGGGTGCTTTGGCAAGGCATTCAAAGGAGGGCTTTCTTTATGGGGTAAAATATAAACACAAAATCCCGGCCATAAATGTCATTCATCTGATGGCAGTCCTTCTTCTCTGTCTTGTCAGAGAATGAAGGATTCAGGGGTTGGTAACAACACACTTGTATATCTTTTGTTCTGAACAGGAAAGTATATTAGTATATAGTTTATCTAAGGAATTTACTCTTCGCCATTATTGACTGATTAATTTTATATACACTCATTTCTGTTAGCAAATAAATACATAGTCCAATATTAGGAAGATTTATTGAATCTAAAGATACATTGCATTTCTTAGGTAAGAATACACCTGAGAAACTATAAATTCCTTATCAGGATCCCAGCATGATTTTTTTTTTTTTTTTTGATACCATTCACTGAGCTTGATTTTGGAAATAACATAATTTATAATGTTAAAAAGAGAAAAATGTATAGGACTTCATAAATCTCAAGCTTTCTTCCTAGTCATTCATTTGTTATATTAAAGAGGTCTGCTTAATTGTTAATGACAAGATTCTTATGAATTCAGCTTTATTCATGGATTTATAAATTGAATGACAAATATTATTCAGTTAATGTATATATTTTATTTAAAATAAAATAGTTAAAATGTAATTTAAGAAATTGTGATGATTCTCAAGCATCAGTGCATGAACACATTGTTAATCAGAAGCAAGAATTTTATTTTTGCAATTTTGGTATATATTTTATGTTTCTAATAACTGTAGAATGTCTCCTTATACATAGTGAAAATCCTTATCCCTAAAGTGGATATTCATACAGGTCACAAGGCTTTGAAGGGTGTAGGAGATAATGAGTTAAAATTGCCCCAAGAGGAAAGTTGAAGTTTAATCCTGGGATTAAAACTCAGGGATGATATTTAATAGTTAATATTCAGTTTCTAGTGGATATTTGCCTGTATCATTAAGCCCTTTATAATTTAGTAAAAGTCAGATAACAAAGAGCCATTGCACTAAATTTAGAGAGAATTATAATAATGAATGAATATTACCCCGTGCAAGAAAACTTGTAAATGCCTATTTTTAACATTAGACTGTGAGTTTTATTTTTTCTCAGTTAAGATTTTCACTGTGAATGCATACTTGGTATTACCCTTGTTACTAGCTTCTTTTGCCACTTCAAATGTTTCCTTCCTCACAACATTTCGTTTGACTCACGGAAGAACATTGCTCATCTTTCCTGGGAAGATTGCTCAATTCCTCACCCTTACGCTGTCTCTATTCAGAAAAGGGATGTAAAAAAGACGACAACAACAACAATAACACCTTACTTACAAAGAAACTAAAATCAATAATGATTGTGTCCTTGTCTCTTTCATCTATCAGTTAAAAATTTCAATTTTAACTTTTGTTAATGTTTATTTATTTTTGAGAGAGAGAGAGAGAGAGGAGCTAGAGCATGAGCATGGGAGGGGTAGAGAGAGGGGGAGACGCAGAATCTGAAGCAGGCTCCAGGCTCTGAGCCCTCAGCACAGAGTCTGACACGGGGCTGGAACTCACAAACTGTGAGATCATGACCTGAGCCAAAGTCAGATGCCCAACTGATTGAGCCACCCAGGTGCCCCATCAGTGTAAAATTTCAAATAATTTATTCTCCTAATGGACATGGATACAACCCTACGGTGGTTTCTGATGGCCCCACACTAGAGATAGTAGCTTTGGTCAGGATGTCGCCAGTTGTACTCATAAATTGCTAATGTTTGTTTCAATAACTTTTGCTTTCTGGCACCTTTTACAGGTACTTAACACTAAATTTGCCTTTAGTTAGGAGGATCATTCATATACTGTAATGAATGATGTTACCTTAAATCCTTTAGTACGTAATTGCTAAATGTTATATTTTATAGCTGGGCATTTGATGGTGTATTTGTTTATGCTAAATTTTATGACAGTGACAGCTCTGTCTCAGTGGAGGAATGATCTTTTCCTTTCAGAGGAAGCTAGTTTTGAAGTCTCCTTAGGCAAATAGTTTTGCCATATATGCCATCAGGGCAGACTGGGTTCCCCCATCAAAGCAAAGTTTGAAACTAGGAATTGTGCAATTAGTCTATTTAGAGAGTAATCCCAGAAAGTAAGAATTTAGTCTAGTAAGAGTGAAACGAAGAAGGAAGAAAAGACAATACAGTACCATTACTGAGTTGATCACTGAGTGGCTAGGATGCTTGTCAGTATTTTCTACCCAAGGATTGACAGGACAAAGCATCTGTCCATCAGCTTCTCACCTCTTTGGTTATGACTGCGGCTAGGATAGTATACTGTCTTTAAGTCTTCTTGACTTTTAGGCTGCGCATGTATGGGTGTTCCCAGAAGGCTCCCAGTGCAAGAGAAGTAGTGATGCTTCAGAAAAGATGCAGTCAGTACATAGGGATTTGGGCCCCACAGAACTGTTTACACGAGCTGTGGCTGGAGTCACAGTAACGGCAAAAGAATATAAGGGAGGACCCAAGAAGTACCTCATACAATCCTCCTTGCAATACTCAGAATGACTTGTACCGCACATTAAGTCTAATCCATTGTTGAGTCTTCAAGATGGTGGTTGGGCTCCATCACGACAAGAAAGGTGCTAACAAAAGTTTTAGTGGATTAAGTTACATTCTTCCACTGTACCAGTGTCTGAGACCGTATTTAATATTCATCATCCACCTTCTCTGCCACTCATTCTAGACTTTTCTATCAGTCAGGCCTTTAACTTGTCTGTTGTGTTTGCCTCATGTGGTAAATAAGACCTTCATACCTGACAGACCTGAATCCTTAATTTTTTGACATTGCCAGGCTCTGTTCACTGAATTTGAAAGTTCACTGCTCCCATGAGGCATGGAAACACCTAGAGACAAATCAGTGAATCTCCTGAGTTCCTGAATCATTTCTCCTGACCCCATTGTGCAGAAGCTACCTGACCTCATTTTAATTAGAGCAAATTATCCTTGAATGTAGTAGCTATTTGTTCACCTGCTGGCCAACATCTTTAGTATCCATAGTTACCAAGCAGTGGCCATAGCTTTAAATTCGGTGATACCATTTCTAATCCCTATTAGAAGCAAATCTATTTCCCATCCCAAGAACAAGAATTTTTAATCCAGCAAAGTTGAAAAACTTAGAAGCATAGATATTACAAGTCGGTTATCAACAGAAGCAATTCCTCCTTCTATCTCTGGGTCCTTGGATCCATATATTCTAGTTTTGGGGACACTAACATGTTTCAGATATTGATTCACATACATACTGCACTTGGAATATAGCACCCCAATCAAACAGGGTCTTTTCTCCAAGCTACTATTGTAATTGGAGTCATTCCATTATGCTATTAGGTTGACTATTTCTATCAATGTGTTATTTACCAAGAACATTGGATCCCAGGATCATGTTCCACCTTGTACTTCCTTCACTTCCTTGGTTGAGACAATGTTGTGAAAGATCTTCAGGTATCAACAGGTATAACTGCTGCAAAATTGGGATTTCTTAAAACTATGGGATGAGGGCAGACAGAGGCCAATATCAATTCCAGTGAGAATGAATCACTGTTCCCCTAAGGATGGAAAGCGTCTGTTATAGTCAGACTATAGGCACCTGGCTGGTCTCCTTGAAGGGCTCAGTGCCTGCCTCTGGTGCAAGAAGACTGAGCAACCAGCAGCAGCTGGGAGTTATATCAGTCTTGGTGAGAGGGAGGCATTCTGTTGGGTGCATGCATAGTCTCCATCCTGCCACCAAGGCCACTCCATTTATCAGCCTACTTTGCAAGTTCTGAGTGGCTAAAGACAGAGGTGAGAGAACTTTGATTAAATAATCTGGTACACTGCCTTACTCTCTGGCAAACATTAAAATGTTATGATGAAACACAAACATTTGCATGCTCTTTGCTCACTCCCATGAGTCTGATGACTTTTGCCAGACTTTGTTGTCTTCAGTCTTCTAGGCTATCTCCGTCTAGGCCTCTAACTGACCAGCAAAACCATTCTCTACTTTCTCTTTCTAGGAATCAGTCTACATCCTTACCTCAGGCTACTCTACTCTCTACAACCAAAGTTTCTTTCTTCTATCTCTTCCTGAGGATTTATCTGCCATTCTACAATCCATTTTATGGTGTTCATTAGCATATTAAGTTGAGCCATCCATGAATCAGACTCAGTTTTTAATCTTTCATCGGCTGGCTTTCAAGAACCATGAGGCCACTGGGGCGCCTGGGTGGCTTAGTCGGNAAAAAAAAAAAAAAAAAAAAAAAAAAAAAAAAAAAAAAAAAAAAGAACCATGAGGCCAGAGATGCAAGCTTCAGGAGAGGCCCTGGTGAAATCGTGGTAGATAACATGGGAGTTTCAGCCATGTGTTTATGTAACTTGCTTAGGCACTCTGGACCTGCTTGGACTGAATTTGGAATATACAGCATGTCCATCCATGGGTTTGTTGCCCCAAAGTACATTTCTGTGGATATGGCAATACCCAGCTCATCATAGTCACCTGATGGACTGTGATAAGGTGCTCAGTCTGTATTCTGACCCAATAGTAGGCCAGGAACTACTTCTCAGTGGTGATGATTTGTTTACTACAGGAGGTAAAGCCTTCAGAACCAAGGAGTCTTTGCTGTGAGGCTCATATTTGACTCTGTCATAAACTCCACAACAACATTATACTCTAATCCCTCATTGGATTTTCTGTCATAAGGACCTGCGTCAAAGAGCTTGCATCATTGCCTGGACTGGCTGAAGGCACTGATAAGTTATGGATAACCACCCTGCTATATGAAAGGTATCCAGAAATATGCCTGCTGCCCAGTACTGACTTACCGGTGAATGTGGATCCAGGACCTGTGGGCTGTATTACTATACAGGAATATCCAAGTGCAACCCAGATTCCTGATGATAAGCAAAGAAATACTTGTTTTAAGCCACTAAATTTTGGATTAGTTTGTTACAGAGCAACAGCTAATTGTTACAAGAAATATATCTACAAATAGAATTCAATAGCTTGATTTTTATGAAAAATGATGATGTATTTGAAAGTAAATTTCAACCTGTATACAAGGCCTTTTAAAAGGTTATGGAACCACAGTTCATGGTGTCAGTTTCTAACAATCAGTTACCAACCAATGGCTCCTTGCAGGGCTGTAGAGCAAATGTAGGTAGTGGCATTTCATCTGGTCACGTGCCTTTTCTATTACACAGTTTGTTTATAGAAATGGATGCCTAACAAAGTTAACTTCCAGGAAAGATGCCAGGTTACACAGAACCATACCAGAGTCTTAGAATCACTTTGGGCTTCCACCCAAAGTTTTTGCAACATTAGGTGGAGGCAACATAATTTGGCTTGAAAAGTTACAAGGGAAAAAATGACAGCAAATGCTCATGGAACAGCATGTTCAGGGTCTTTAAGATAGTATCTTTCTTGGCTTCTTAAAAATCAGAGAGTTTGTATGCTTATGCTATTTTTTAACATAGCCTGGACCACCAGGACCCAGGGCTGTCACAGGTCATTGTTAGATCAGAAACTATAGAGGTTCTAACCCAAAAATTGAGCTGTAAGACATAAGAGGAGATAGAGCTACAGTTGGGACATCTAAATATAGCCAAAAAGTTTTGGCACTTCAAGACTTTCTGCAAGAAAGAAAAGAAATTTGATTTCTGTGCAGCTGAGGGAAAGTTCACAAATGACCTAAGAAAACTAGACTTGTCTATTTTCGCTGCAAATGATATTTTTTTATTTGTTCATAAAAGTTGAAAATGGCCCTCCATGTTAAAAACCATTAGTTAAGAAAAACATGAAGACCACATTGCTTTGGATTTCAGAATCAAATTTCCTACTAATTTCTTTAATCTTGAAAAATGTCCACATAGAAAGTGCTGTTATTATTTCTGAGAACTTTCAGAAGATATTTATTTGCATGAGGTAAATGTGCAATTCTCACACCTGCTTCCATCAGTATAATTTTTAGCTTTTTTCTTCCTAAAATATGTTAATAAGAGAGTTTAATTCATTGATTTATTTCTGGAGCTTTTTCTCTAACATAATGAAACCCAAAGATAAGCATAGTGTATACTCCTATTAAAGCCGCATGATACTATGACTATTCTGTCTGGGATTAAAATTTTACTTGAATTATTTAATTAAGTTAAAATTTAAAATTTCAACAGAGTTTATTATTTCTAAATCTGTGTTAAGTTAACTTCAGGAACAGAAACTGATGAAAAACAGGAGATAAAATTATTCAGTTACATCAAAGCCTAGGTTTTAAATGGTACTTTTCTCATAGTTATTTTAGAAGTTGTGCGTTCAGTTATTATTTTTTTCACAGTATTGAGTAGAACTCCAGAATCTTAGAAAAAAAGTCAGTTTTCAAGAATGTCTAATTTATGTTTAAGAAATTGAATAACACTAAACTATTTCCCATTTATTCCTATTATGGCCCTTGTTTCACAGTTTGTTTTATTTTATTTTGGTTTTTTTTTTCACAGTTTATTTTAAATCCATTTTCCCACCCCATATAAAATGCCATTTTGATAAGACATGTTACTTTATCTTCTAAAGCCAAACAAAATTATTTTTTTTCCTGTGTAATACAAATCAAATCAAGAAAATGTCTTCGATTGGAGAAAGTAGCTGAGGTATTTTTCAAATGCAAGATCTAAGAAAGGAAGTAATACTTGGATTATGTAGAGTACTTACTTGCTAATGGAGAATTCTACTAACTTTTCTGAAACACAAAACAGGGCAAACTAAAAGTAGTTATGGTTGCCTTTGTAAAGAATCTGATTGCTTTGACAAAGGACGTGGTTTGGAGATGATATACATCTATGATTCCTAATTCATGTTTATTACTTATTTTGTTCACTTAGTGTATGAATTTGTTAAATTTATTTATTAAAAGGGAAATATTTCTGAGACAGTAATAATTGCTTCAACGAATCCAATCTGAAACAGAAGCAGAGAAACATTAAGGGACCATTTAAAGTATTTTACATAGGGTTTCTATGGTATGGACAAAATCCTTATACTTAATTTTTTTCATAAAGTTTGCTCAGCATTCATTCATATTTCCAAACAAATAAATGAGATATAATAATGTAATGAGAATTTCAACAAAATAATACAAGAACCAAATGTCATCAGGGTTTTGATTGACATAATTTAACTGATGTTTCCTCTATCAGCCAAGATGGGGTAAGTCACTGTTTAGGCACAAGCTTCTGTTGTTCAGCCCTACGCTGTCTTCACTCTGAGCTCCATGTTGATAGTAGAGCCTCTCTCTGAAATAGATAGGACAGTCTACGTGCTAGCCTTTAAGTCTCCCCCCAAGCATATATCATGTCTGTCTTCACTTCGTGGGACTAAGGGAGTCAGAGAGTCAATACAGCACAGATGTAGAACCTTCTCATGCACAGGGCTGCTGCAGGGAGATGCCTGGGCATACAAGGAAACTAGTAATAGATCCTACCACAATCTCTGCACAGCTAGATAGTCAAGTCACCTGAGAAAACCTGCTCAATCTAAATCAAAGCTGGTTGTTGTTATATAAACAGAGTAAAATTCCATCAAGCCATTCCAGAGATAAAAGCACATGTGTCATAATTTATTGTGTACTTGTCATTGGTGGTAACATAGTGACTCATGTAAAAGAACCATTCAGCTCTTCTAATAACCACTGCTGAGTGTGAAACTAGAGTTAAAGTGACTCCATAACATTTGTCAAACTGCATACCAATTCATATCTATTTTTAATTAGTTCAAAAGTGTTGAGAACTTTGAAATTTTCCGTCAATAATTATTTAATCCCAAACCAATGCCTGAGTTATGAGAACTATAAGTCAAAGTTCAGGGTGAAATGCTTTCTGAGGATGACAAAAATGAAGTGAGAGTTAGACAATATTTGCATTCAGTAACTGAACTATGAATAGGTTTATTCCTTTCTACAATGGTAAGTGAATATGTCTTACATCATCAAATAAGTGTGTGTTCTAGTCATAGAAATTTATATACCATGTCTTAAGATATAAAGTACACACAATATAAAGATATTGTGCCTGATACCGTGCGCTGTCAGGAAACACTCTGCTGTGAGAATATACTGTAGAGTGCTTTTGTTGAAATAACAGTTATTTTCTGGGATACACATACTTGGCATAGGAAAATATGATTGTTTTTCTACCAAGTTTTATGAATGATATCCTTTTGGGGTATATACTACAGAGATAATATTGGATCGGATGGAAGAAGAAATGAGGGCTGTTAATATAAATTGTTCAATAGCAGAAAGAACACATAGGAAAAAAGCCATCTATATTTTTAGAATGAAGCATAAACCTCATTTTTAATACTCTAGATTTGTTACAACAAGTAAAAACTACTTTAATTTTAGCAAAAGTACCAACTAATGTCAGTGAAAAATGATTGCAATTCAACTCTATGTATGTAGCCATCCTGGCAAAGTAATTTTACAGGGTGTAGTTTTATTTTTCTTTGAAAGCATCAGTTTTAAGTCCTATTTTTCTCATGTAAAGCATATTGGTATAAAGCAAACAAACACAAAGCCCCTCAAACAAAAGTCCCAGTAAACCAAGTTGCAATTAGCTGCCACTCCTGGGAAATATTCTAGTATATGTTGCTGGCACTTGAAAAATTTACACCTTCAGAGGAAAGGCAGGAAAATTCTGTCAAACAATTAAACTGATTGGAATTCCCAAGAATGTAAAAAAAAAAAAAAACCAAACACACAAAATGAGTCCTATGTTAGAAAAGAATGGCAAATCGTTGTGTATACGGCTGTGAATTGGAACAGAAAAAGTAAAATAGTCTTTGCATCTTGTACAAAGCAGTATTTTTTTCTTTAAAACAAATGTAATACAAGTCAGTAAAACTTGTAGTGCTGATATATACTTGTATATATGTGTGTGTATATATATGTGTGTGTATACTCATACATATATATGTATATATGCATATATATATCACAATCTAGATTTGAAATGTGATTAATTAAGTGACCTTTATATTAGCAATAGAATGGAACACTTGGTTTTAATATTTTTAGATGAGTGGGATGGTTGTTAAATCCACGTGAATGTACATTTGACTACCAAGATGGTTAGGTAAAATGTAGATATGTTATCATCAAGCAGTGTAGAAGATACCAAGAAGAGAAGAAATATTTGAATTAAAAGTGAAGTAGAGGGTTGCCTGTGTGGCTCAGTGGGTTCAGTGTCAGAGTCTTGGTTTTGGCTGAGGTCATGATCTCCCTCTTTGTGAGTTCTAACCCTACATGAAGCTCTATGCTGACAGCGTGGAGCCTGCTTGGGATTCTCTGTCTCTCTGTCTCTCTCTGCCCCTCCGCTGCACTCTCTCTCTTTCTCTCTCTTTCAAAAAGTAAAATAAACATTTAAAATAAAAAGAGTGAAATAGAAAAAATTGGCATTTAAAGGCTAAATTAGAACCACCTCTGATATCAGTTGAGAGAAAATTTCTCCAGTGCAGTGAAAAGGGATGGCCCTGCTGTGTGATGTCTTTCCAAAGTAAATATATTTCAAAGAGTTGTTAAAAAGTGTTTAGAACATCTTAGACTCTTAAGGAAAAAAAATGAGCTTTCTTGTTTAGATATCTTCTTGTATGTCAAAAAGAAAAGCATGAATGAATCATGACTACTTTGAAAGGATCAGGACTTAGTAGATGTATAACATCCTGTAGAGTTAATAAACATATTATTCTTTATTACAGACATTATAAACACATTAAAGTACTACTTCTCAAACTTATCCATGAATATGTCTCTAAAGAGAGAATAAAAATCTCTGAAAACCAGACAGGGGAGAGAAAGATATAGATTTAGGGATCTTTGGGATTTAGATGGTATTTAGCACAGGAAGTTGAACCTTTACCATCAAAGCTGTCATTGTTATCACACATAAGAGAAGTGAGTCTCACTGCAAGTCATGATCCTTACAATCCACTTGCTCATCCAGTTCTTGAATTTCACTCTCACTGTGAGTTTGTTCCAATTTGTGAGAGTTCCTGCACTGCTGATGGTTGAGCTTCTTGAGCTTTGAATTAATATCTGCCCCTTCCTTACTATAAGGTGAAGTATGAATTCCCATTCACTCAGAGTATGACCATTTTCCTATGAAGGTAAATAATGAAATAACCCAGGGATCAAAAACTCTGATTTGGTTCAGTATACCCTTCCAGTTGAAATAAGTGTTCCAAGTCATTTCCTGTAAATTATAACTTTGGTTTAAAGATTGTTTTTTCATCAAGAAATTTAGAAAATATTTATCATTAGTACTACTTCATTGATCACATTGAGAAAATCAAAACGAAAATAATTCTCGGTGAATGACATAGTGGTTGGGAGTATGTATGGAGTACGGGCTAACCGTCCTACAGATCTGCCTGTTATATTCATACAAAATTCACACAAAATTCATACAGAAGTCCCATCACATGCAAATGGTGACAATTAAAAAATTTTATTCATAACAAGGCATACACATTTTAATAATAATTCGTGAGCACTTCTGTAAGGAAATATTAATCTTTGTTACATATTCTTTACCAACTACAAACTTTATTTGCTTTTCAGTTGGATCAAGATGTTACTACTTGGAAGTTTTCAACCTTGTGTGGACATTTCTGTTTCTCTTTGGATATGATTTTCTTTACATTTACACTTTAAAGTAAAATCTTTACCTACCCTGAGATCATTTACTTTTCATCCTGTATTGCCTATTTTTCAAAGGATTTCAATATTTGTAAACATTTAGCTACTTGATCCATTGGTACTATTTAAGTCAGTCATAATTTATCTTTGTGTGTAGAGTAAAGTGACCTGAGTAGTGAAACATGCAATAATGCCCTTTGGTGACTAATGTAAAATTATTTATGGTTTTGTGATGCTTACCTTTAGTCATGTATTAATTTATTTTATTAATAAGTGTCTTTCAGATATCAATTCAATTTCTTTGGCATTGCACCCAATATTACTATTTTCATTATTATAACTACATAATGTATTACAGTTACTGGAAGATTAAAATCTCTCGGTTAACTTTTCTTTTTCAAAATTATCCTAATATTGCTCTATTGTCTTTAGGGTATTAGTACAGTATGAAAACAATCTGAATTTATTCTCTCTAAGTAACCTGTTTTACCTCCCTGTTTATATCTTTATTCTAGAAATTTTTACGAATATTATTTGTTTTTCCACAACTTTGCTAGTCAACATTCAAAATACTTTCATGCCCCTTCATAAGTATGAGTTCAAAAAGGTTATTTTTTGTTAATTTTCTGTGACTGGTGCTCACATCAAGTTGTGTTTTTCATCTTCAGTACAACTGCCTTTCTGTGAAATTGCCCCCTTCTCTCTTTTTCATATGTGTCATTTTTATCTCAAACTTCCCCCTTTATCTCATTCCTCTGTATTAAAAAATTGCAGTTCTTCTCATTGATGTCATCTCGTCGATGTATCATTGATACAATTTTTTTTTGCATGCCAGTTCTGCTCTTTTGTGCCTCTAATAAAGATTTTCATTCTGGTATCATGCTTAGAGTCTCCTTGCCTTGTTTTCTTATTGCAGGCAGCCATCTGAATGTCTCACTCTATACAAGCAGTCTTTAAAATATTTACGTTCCATTTCTGGCTGTATAAGTTTCAACTTTTGTCTTACTGAGAAGGTAACACAGGAACATTCTGTGGGTAATAGTTTCTATAATGATTTTTCCCACAGATAGTTTTCTCTGTATTTTTTAAGAATTTTTCCCTTCCTCCAGTTTGCAGACTCTCTTTATAGGACCCAGGTTTTTATATCTTATTGTTAAAATATTTTTACACTTTCAGTTCCACTTGAGTGCTGAGAAACTCACTCTCTCCCACCTTTGCATGGAGGGAAAATCAATGTTGGTTATCTTCATCTGTGTTCTAGCTAATCATAAGGAGATGGAATTACTTGTGAGAATTTCAAAAATAGTTTTTGGTTCTTCTTTTCCCTGAATGTGGGCACGAATCTATAATTCTCTAGAAGAATAAACCATTTTGTGGGTTCTTTTACTCTGCAGTCATCGTTGATTTTACTCATCACATAAAATCTCTCCTCTTTCTTTTGCTAGATCTATTGTTGCGAGAGCTATTGTCTCCCTAGAAACTGATGGTGACAGGAGGAGGAGATGGGGTGGGAGACGGATGTGAAAAGTTCTCGTGGCCCCAGGAAAACAGCTCCCTTGCAGTAGGCACAAGACCTTGTGATGCACATTGCGTGTCAAACTGTATTAGGGAAGAAGAATTGGCAAGGTTTTTCTTAACATCTACCCTTTTCCTTTCTGTATTATTCTGCTTAAAAGATGCAACCATGTAGGGCACCATGGGTGGCTCAGTCTGTTGAGCCTCTGACTTTTGATTTCAGCTCAGGTCATGATCTCATGGTTCATGAGACTGAGCCCCACGTTGGGCTCTGCACTGGCAGCATGGAGCCTACTTGGGATTCTCCCTCTCCCTCTCTCTCTCCACCTCTTTCCGGCTCATGTGAGCATGCACTCTTTCTCTCCCTCAACATAAATAAATAAACTTGTGAAAGAAAGATATAGCCACTCATTCACTGCTAATCTCAACCCAGATGAACCATAAAGTATTTAGAAATAATTATTCGCAATTACTGAGAGATCACGGATTGGTATCCTTAATTTCCAATGATACTAAGACTTGTTCTCTCCTGTATTGTCATGAGTGTTTCCGTGGAAAAATATTAAATGAATATATATTTAGCTACCTGATCAATATAATGCTTCTAATAGGCTGCTTTTTTAAAAAAAAAAATTTAATTTAGCCGTATCAAATGGAATTTATTTGTTTTGGACATTGTGATTTTGAAGTGTGACAATGGAAAGATGCCATTTGTTTTTATTTCCGGTGTTCAAGGACTTTGCCTTAATTTTGAGTTGGGTATCATTTCATTGTTCTTGTGAGTTATAATGAATTTTTCAATGTAAAGATGTTTAAAGAAATCATTTATACTGCTTTGTCTACACAATTATTCTATTTCTCTTTGTAGAGTCAGTGTTATTTTAAAATGTTTCCGCTTAAAATATTGGTCTGATGGTTTTGTCTTTAAGTTACTGACTTCCAGAAATGAAAGTAATTAGGTTGGGATACTTTTGTTTAGTAAAATAAATGATAAAATAGATGAAAATAAGGCAACAAATTCTAAATAGAATATAATACATACCTCTGAATAATTTGATGATGGCATTTGGTAGTATTTGATAATAACTAGTAACAAGTTTTGCCATAATTCTGATTCTTACTAAAAAATATATAAAGGAGCCACTTACTAAATAGATGAGATATATTATGTGTAGTAGATGCGTATCCTTAAGCAGTAAATTATATGACATTTTTTTTAAAAAATGAATATTTCAAAATGTAGGTTGATAATATTTTAGTTTTATAAATTATTTCTTCTCATCTTAGTTATTTTTAAAATTACTTTTTAATTTATTTTAAATGCTTTCCATTGCCAAACATTTCATTTCCATATTTTATTTCTATAAAATTTTATCCAGCTAATAATTTCCTCTTTATTTATTGCTCGTTTAGTTACTGGTATTTCCAAGAAACCTAAGAAAAAGTCTGGCTCATTGTAGGAGTTTGAATTTTTTCAGTGAATAAATATATTTTGTACTTTTTTCTGAAATTCTAACAGCTCCTATTGTTATTGAGAAAGAACCTTTAATATAAATAACCTTTCCAGAAAAGTCATTTTTTTCAACTTAGTCACTATACATTTTTATCATGGTTCCTGTTTAACTTTTAATCTCAGACTGGTGTAAAATGCTCTGTGCATCCTTTGTTACCTATGTCAGTTAGACGAACACTTTACCTCATTAAGTACTCGGCTGTTTAAAAATAGATAAATTCTGTAACACGCAACTTTGCAGCCTTGCTGAGATGTGGCAAACACACCTCTGCACTCCTTGTTATCTGTAACTAGGTGAGTTATCTAAGCCCTGACTGGCTTCAAAGTCCAGATTTTTAGGCATACAAAGCTGTCTTTAATAACTAGTTTGTTTTCACAGAGAAAAAATCCAAAGTACTACATTAATTTTCATTGTTGCATTAGAACTAGCTTTTCTCTGGTCTTCTCATCTGTACTTCATTAAGTCACATTCCGTGGTATAATGTTGCAAGTTTGGAAATGCAGACACAGTTCAAGAAATTGATTCTATTTGTTCTTTCTGTTCAATAGACCTTTGATCTGAAATGTTCAATGGTGCCTGGCTGTTCCACACAAGCCACTTTCAAACCATTGTTCGCATTGTAATAGCCTTGTTATCAGGTTGTATGAATTAATTCCATCACATTAGGAGGAGGAAGTTATCCTCGCATGGCACAGTCTAATAACTGTCTCGTGTTACTGGCCAATTGATTGGGTAACAAGACGACATACCACATTTATAATTCAGTTGTTTTGCAAGGTGGTCTTAATTTCAGAATTTCATAATGGCAATAATAAATTTTGATTTCCCCAGGACACCTTGCCTAACTGGCTTTGGGAACCTAACAATGTATAACTGAAAAATGTCACAATGAAAGAGGCCACCACTCTTGGTAATTCCTGAATCAAGAAGAAAACACTGAGGGAACTCTTTTGCACAATGAAACAACCACCCACAAACAAAAGCAGAAACCACCCACACACTAAAAAGCTGAATCTCTGATGCCGGGAGTGGGGGAGGTATACTTAGAAGAAATATCAGACTTCTTCAGGCAGCTACTATCAAACCTCAGGCAGAGAGGAGTTACTGACTTGAACTGCTCCAGTAGGGGAAGAGATCTCAGGGCTCCCCAGGCTCACCATGCCATAACTGAACTACTGATGCAAAGAGCAAGGGAAGGCAATGGCATGCTATGTTGATGTCTATGTCATGTATTGTTGACCTTGGCAATGGTGAGATGCAGTTAGACAATTAATTTGAAAACAGTAATTTAGATAGTGTTCAAGTCGACCTATTAACAAAATAATTGTTTGATGTGCACAATTCATTTCTCTGCTTGACTAGGTTTGTTTATGTGAAAACAGGCCCATTTATTAATTTACTTACTTATTTCAGAAAATCCAGTGAGCAAATTTTCCCTAAGTGTCTACTTCTCCAGGTTATCAACTTGAGAGGTGACCTGTCATTTCCTTGACTCACTGTGTAAGGCACCTCCAGGTCCTTGGACTCAGCAGCCCTCTCTAACTACCATGCTGTGTCCATACTCTTGGTGATAATGCGTGAGTTCCTTAAAATGATGGATAAAGCCCTCTCGCACCACTGTTTGTTCGTTTATTTGTTGGATTTCCCAGTGCTGAACCATTTCCCTTCCTGGCATACCATCACATAGCTTTTTTTCTGGTTCAACTCCTATGCATCCTTTACAATAAATTCTCACAGCTAGCATGGACTTTGCCCACCTCTAAACTTTTGTGCTGCGTATAACCTTATGGGGGTGGTGTGGAAATTAAATGAGATAATGTAGGCAGAAGGGCTCCCACACTAAAAACATTTAATGAGCATTAGCTTTACTTATGAAGACCATTTCTTTATCCCTCCATTACTAATCACATCATTACCTTTTACTGAACACTACTGTGAAGGCTCAGCATTCTGAGTACCTGTTGGATACTTCACATGTATCATTTGTACTCCTCACTACCAACCCACCAAGACTATAGTTTGGTCTGTTTTCTAGTTAAAGATGAGAAAAGAAATTTACCAGAGGGTGAGTTAACTTGTCTGATTTTATGCAGCTCTTAAGGCAAAGCTGATGTTTAAAGCACTGGTTGCCTCTTGTGCCCATATCACTAAACTTGTTTAATCCTGCCTCTGCCATGATGGCTTTGCTGCCTTTTCACATTATTAGTATTATTAATCCCATTCACTAGACACTTTTTGCTTACCACCTGGCATTTTGATGCATATCTTCATAGGCTTATGCATCCTTTCTCTAATGACACTTTACACCTTTGGAAAACAGGGGCCACAGCTACTCCTATTCTTTCTTTCCTTCTTTCTTTCCAGTTTCTTTCAGGGCCTGACATGGTGTCGTGCATAGTGATGCTCTCAAATCATTTTTATTCTTTGTTTGGTATAATTTTGTATCTTACTGAAACACTGGCTCGGCATTAGGCACACGTTAGAAATGAGCAAAAACTGGGCGAGCCGTTAGAAATTCCATCACTGGAGGCCAAGCCACACTATGTTATCATTCTCCTACTCACTCGGATGCCGCGTATTTCTTAGAGTTCTTTGTAGTTTGTTTGTTTGTGTTGGTTTTGTTGTTATTGTGGCTTGTGTTTTGATCCTGGGGTTTATTGAAATACTGTCTTAGACCTTCTGAACTTGCTTTGCTTTTTCCCCTCTCATCCTCCCGGGGAACATAAAGGGGGAAATGAATTCATTCTTACCATTCGCTTTTCAAATCACAAGAAATGAAGTAGTTTATTTTTCATTTGTTGCATACTCTTCAATAAGAAAAAAATGAGCAGTTTCATTATGTGTCATTTGTTGCATATTTGTTTAGTGTAACTGGGAGATATGGCTTGTTTACTTTTTGAAAAATGAGGATAGGTGGATAGATTCAGGAATTCACACCAAGATGCAAAATGTGTGTTTCTCATCTTAGAATTGTGGTATGCTCTTGCCACACGGTTGGACTGTCTTCCTGAGTATTTGGACGTGTGGAAATTTTGGATCTTAAGCTATTAGCCACCTTTGGGCACCTCTCAGAGAACTTGCAAGGAGCAAAAAGTAAGACAGCTCCATAGGTAATACTGCCCTGCTTTGTTCTGAAGCTTATCTATTCATAGGCAAACTTTGAAATTGGCCCTACAGACCTGCACGGTGCATTCTGGACACAGCACTCATTTTCATCAACGAGAAAATTTTGGGATTATTCTCCAGATCTGGGGTAAACTGGGCCATGATTTCCTCAAACTCTCTGCCTCTACATCCCGGCCTTCCCATTCCAGTCTCACCAGCTTCTGTAAGGTCTTTTCTTGCCCAGTATGTTGTGTCTGGTTAATTTAGGGAAGAGTACACAGAACATTTTCCTACTCTGTGAGGAAACTTGTGTGCCTATTCCATGCTTTTCTGGCCTCTCTCAAACCTTGTGCTCACCATCTCAATATTTTCACACTGGCAATAGTAGCTGCTATGAGACTTCATCCTAAGTGATGATATAAAAATAACTCTGGAAACAATGTGTACCAGTTTGTATTAGTGATAACTCATCTATATAGAACCCCCCACGTTCCTATACTAAATGACGTAGAAATTGTAACTCACATAGAAAGTAAGTACCAAAATAAAACGATTCCAGAGGTGGTGAATTCAATAACTCAGTTAGGGCACAGTCATTGAGAACACAGTTGTTCCTTCTTCTTGACCTGACATCCACTCTGTGTACTTGTCCACCTCATGCCTTTGAAGTCCTGGCAAAGGTAAGCATAGTAGGAGACTTTTTTCTGTACTTCTTGAAGGTCAAAGAAGCCTCTCCCAGATGGTCTGCAGCAGCCTCTGGGTGTGTCATGGGACAGAAACAGCAAAATGGCTGTCCTTGCACGGTGACATGAAAGAGAAATGGGTGTACTGTGTCTGATAGGAGACCGACAGGGACTGCTAGCCCCCACGATTGGGGTTCCACTAGCAAAACACGAAAATGACTTTTAAGGAGGGTAACAGAGTGTCTGTTAAATTAGTCCCCTTTTTAGGCTCTGTCCTCGGACATTATCTGTTCTCCTATGGGTTTCATACTTGAATGTCTAATTACCTGGTCCGAAGGCAGATGTCCTTCCATTCGCTAATGTAAAGTTCCATAGTCGCTCAAATATTTCTATTCTGAACTCACAATGTACGTTCAGCTGTTTAAAAATGCTAACTTGACTACTACAGCAATTTAAAAATATAAGAAATCTTCTTATTTTTAGCTTAATAAAAATAACCTCTAGCCTCTTGGCCCAGAAGCCACTGCTAAATTCACAGTCACATTTTGAGATATTTTGTTTTCTGTAGCTAGCACTGCAAAGAGTTTTTGGCCAGACTACATGTAGGATGGATTAAAAGAAGGCAGATTTAATATACATTGTAGATGCTCTTTTTACTCAAATAGCAGAGAATATAGAGCCCACTTATTTAAGTGCAAATGCAGCCTCCTACCTAAGTCACTTAATCAGGACACTTTAATTTCTACAACTGCTAAATTCAGATAATAATACCTGCCCCCTATCTACCTCTCTGGGAAGCTGGGAGGATTAATTAGATAAAGTATTTAAAGCTCCTCAGAGAGAAGTGGCATATGTAAAAGATGTTATTATTTCTAGGGAAGAATGAAGCAGTGTCTCTTTTATGGACAGTCCATACTTTGAGAATTTTTTCCTCTTATTCATTCAGCTGAAGTGCCAATTTGGTGGATTTTAATTCATCATATGAGACCCTTCTCGTTCTCAAGTACTTGCACTTAAAGAAAAGATTTTCAAGTATTCCTTCAATGACAGGAACTGCCTGTGATTTTTGAGTTTCCCTGAATATTTTAGAGCATTGCTCTGCAAGTTAATATATATGCTGGAATCTGGTGACATGCACAAACACAAACCATGACTGCAGTAAAGACAGCGACCTGGGCTGGTCTTTGAGGTCACCCTCAATCCTGATTTCTTCCATGAGGCACTTGCTCAAGACAACAGTTCTCACTGACTTTCCTTCCCTGGATGCTTACATGGCCCTAAGTGGCTTCACTCCTCAGTGTAAACTGGTTCTCCAACCCAGGGCATCTGAGTTCCTACTGAGTCCTGTTTCGAATACACCAAATTATTTAGAGGTTACTTAGCTTTGTACAGGAGGACAGAAATCCCTCCCACCCATTTACAATAGAAATGGGCCAAGTCAGATCAGAAAGAAGACAAATCGAGAGCATAATCTTTATTCATTCTCATATAAACCTTGTGAAATAGTTTACATTTAAATATCTTTTTTAAGCAACAAGTTTTCCTATTTAGGTCGCAGAACCTTATCTCTCATTTTCTTCTAGAATTCTTGCTCTTAGATTCACACTTAGAAGTTTTCCACTTTTTTTCACCTCTCCTCCTTTTTAGAGAAGTGTAGCTATGCTTGGCCTTTACGTTGTGGTAGTGGACATTGAACACCTTTGTTAGCCCCTACAAAACTCAGTGAGTGAGTCCTTGTGTGTCTTAATGACTGTAGCTGTGGCTTACTGTTGACGAATCTGCATCCTGTCTGGGGCCCAGAAGCTCATTCGAGATAGAGCTGGCCTACTTTTCCATAGACAGTTGTGAAGCAAGAGAGTCACTGAGCCTAGTACGGAGCTTCGGGGGAGACTGCAGCCTGGGACTTTGACGTGGGCTTTCCCCAAACCCTTTAGACCAACGTTTGATAACCTTGAATCATTTGCTCTGCCCAGAAATAAATTCAGCCTACAATCCTTCACATATCAAAGATTTCCTTCTTTGCCTCAAAAGATTTCCACTATCTTATCTGAATCCTTTTTTTTTTTCATATTTATAGGCCTTTTGAAAAAAAAGTTTACATTTCTTATTTTCTTCATACCCTGAGTTCTAAAAGAAAAAGAGAAAAACGGGCATCAGGTTATACTAATAACAAACGTGTGTAAGCAGCCAGCCTTCATGAACCGGTCAGCTCAGTAAGAGAAGAATTAAGAGAGGACATGGGGAATGTGCGGACAGGAGGGGAAAGCCCATGATCTTTCACCTTGCTGGAAGGATGGAGTGGGAAAGAAAATCAAGGGTCAGGTCAGGGCTAGGGCCATGTATCACACGGAGAAACCATACAGGGAATAAGAGACAAAGAGAGACTAAAAAGAATAAAGAATGCTTTTAAGAACTGGTGACACCACCCATTGACCTAAGTCACGCTTTGGACCCTCACCCTTCTGATTAGAGACTCCTCCATCCTTGGTAAAGCTAGTAATGAAAGTGTGTGAGGATGAGCTGGTGCAGGAAAAGGCAAAAATGTGTCTTTCCCTATAAGTGCTAAAATGACTGGCTCTGGTGATGCCAGCTTCATTTACCCCAAAAGCACTGTGGGGTTCTCTAATAGCTTCTTTGGAAGCATTGACAGCCAAGAGGGATGCCGAAACTAACCTCAAAAGCTCAGCTTTAAAGCTTTGATCAAGAATTTACTGAGTGGTTTTGAAATTCAAATATATCCTTCATATCTACCTCTAGCCTTATTAAAACCTGAATATAGGACAATTTGTAAGATGGTATCCACATCTTAGATTTTGATGTAAAGAAATGGCAAAGGTAAAAAGAGCACACTCTTCATTGTTGTTGTTGGAAGAAAGAACATTAGATATATTTGCAACAAAATGGTAGTAGAGTTGATTTATATTATACTACTATACACGAGACTCTAAGGACTTTACTTATGTCTATTGATTTAACCTTTGGAACATCCCTGAATCAATATCATGCCCATTTTATAGATCAAGAAAAGTAAGACTCAGAGAGCTCAGGTCACTTGCCATGGTCATATAATTATTAAGTAGTTAAAGCCAGGCTTAGGACTGGGCATTCCATCTATGGAGTGCTTCATGTTGACCACTCAGCTATACATATAATGAATAGATTTTAAATATAGAAAATATTAAGTCCTCATTTCAGATCTTTGAAATACATAAAGTATATACAGGAAGAATACTAATCACAAGATATCATTAAACTACTATAAAAAGAACTAAAACTGAAATAAAGTGGAAAGTCCTAACGGCAAGTCAAGATTAAGAATATTAGGTATAATACATAGCAGGACAATATTTCATCTGTTGTTAGGATTTCCTAGCAATGAAGAGTGTGTGCTGAAACATAAAGACCTGTTTTGTGAGGCTTTGAGACCATTCGTTTAGAAGCAACAGCTGAATGGAAGTGAACTTAAGAGAGAGCGCTCCCAATCATGGCTCTTCCATGGGAATGTGGACCCACAGGAAAACAGGCCTGAGAACCCAGTTTTTGGAACTCTCTGATGAAACTACAGATTCACAGAGACCAACTATTAAGGACAGTGCTTCATTAGATGATGAAATGACCAGCAGTCACCCCCTGGACAAATGTGCTTTTTAAAATATACTTATGCTTCAAGCACCACAATTTTTACTGACAGTTAGTGATGGGCTCCAAATTTTCTGGCTTCTATTTTTAAAATCCCTCATATTAAGATAAAGAAAAGAGAAAAGCTTCCTACTTTATTCTTTTTTTAATGCTTCTTGATAGATGAACTACATACAAGTGTTACCTAGCCAAAAATATTTTTAAAGTTGTCTATGGATCCAGTATTCATAAGCGTATGTAACTCCTTCACTCTCAGGCTAAATAGAGTTGTGAGAGGTGCAGTCTCGTAAGGTTACCATCGACTACATGAAAGACTTCTTTCTTTTAGTAGTTCTTAGTCTGAGCAACTTCTCTTAGCGTTCTCTCTTAAAAACTGTGTTTCTAGTCCTCTCGTATTTGTAAATAAATTTTTGAATTCATGAATCACTTACGGTATATGTAAATTTTGATTTCCCAAAGAAAAGTTGATAGTCTTTCAATCTGTCTTTATACAGAAGAGCCTCTATTTCTTTAATAATGTTTATTTTAATAATTATTTAATAATAATAAAGTAACAGTAGAAATACCATTTAGAAGGTATGCCTCTGTCACTATTCTCCATCATTATCAGGTAAATATTAATCCTCTGCCTTTAAATATGAGAAAACTAGGATTCAGAGAGGTTAAATAACCTGCCAGATTTCACATTGCTAATAAATAGCAGAACCAAAATACGGGCCCAGATCGGTCTTTAAAGCCTCTGCTCTCTTTTTACCCTGCAATCTAGTTAGAAGTGTGGTCTTTTCCTGTTTCCAGGGACGCCTTGGCTTGACATGTGATTCAGTGCTGCCTCCTGCTGATCTCCCCTGGTATTACACTGTAGCTAAACCTTCGATACAATCCAGTGAAAACAATCAGTTCTTGTTGGGAGCAAATCATTTTGGAGTATTGATTCTAAATTTGTCATTGTTTTCCATGAAAGCTAAGCATGGAGTATAAATTGCCGCTCACCACATAAAGTTGATGACTTTCTATGCCCAAATGATTTGACAGTTTGTGATTTCACCCCTAGGAGATTTTTTGCTAACATTTTTCAAGGCAAAATATTCAATCCCTGTCCAAAATGATCAAATTTTGCCCTGAAGCAAACTTGTAAATTTTTGCAAGGACTTGTGAAACTTCACAAGGCAAGAGATCAATAATTTCACACTGTTCTGTTCGCATCGCTTTCCTCAATGTACATTAGTCTGGAACTGCCAAGACAAGAAAGTAAAAAATTTAAGGGGCAAATAAGGAACTCCCTCACCATCATTTATAAAGGGCTATATTTAAGATCAAGGTGATCAACCTATAGTCAAAAATTTAAATAAAGGCTATTTAGATATTTAAAAAATAGTTTTACCAAAAAAGTGCAAAATGCATGTCTTTCTTCTTGTAATGCCTAATTGTATATATTCACATACTAAAAGAATATTTATGGTTTTCTGCCCATTGAGTCGGACACTTATTGTCTTTGTTGCAAATAAGGATTTAGGCAAAGCACCTGATTGGACTTTGTGCTGTTGTTATATCCAGACATTTTGTTCCTACCTGTAGTGATTTTAAGCTTTTAATTATTTGCCATTGACTCTATGCATACCTCTCTCTTTCCCACAACAACAACAACAAAACACTATAAATTTGAGCCAATATAAGATAGATTTTATCTTTCTTTCCTTTCACACTTCCTGTCTCCTTGTCTAGGTTCTTTTTCTCTGCCTGCATCATAATTGTGAATATTTCCCATGCTTAGCTGTTGTTCTTTCATTCTTCTTGTCATCTAATTTCACCTTCAGAAAACTCATCCATTTTCATGGCTTCAGCTCTGCCTTTCCTTGAATGATCCCAAAATCTCATCACTAATCCTTTCCTCTCATGGAAGCGCTAGTCATTTATTTCCAAGTGTTTACTGTTCATTTCTGCCTTGAAGATTCACCCCTTCTTCCAAAAAAAACATGCTGAACCCCTCACTTTACCCCAAACACCTCCTCCTCCTGACTCCCTTTTTATTGTCAAGAATAGAGACATGTTTCCAATCACTCATACTTGGAACCTCTGACCAGGGCACAAGGATGGCAACAACCAGATATGTTCCAGAGCCTGGAGTTACTTTCTAGGATTAGAGTAGGCCAGGCTTGGGGTGCCTGGCTGGCTCAGTTGGTTAAGTGTCCGACTTCAGGTCATGATCTCACAGTCTGTGGGTTCGAGGCCTGCGTAGGGCTCTGTGCTGACAGCTCAGAGCCTGGAGCCTGCTTCAGATTCTGTGTCTCCCTCTCCCTCTCTGACCCTCCCCTGCTCACGCTGCCTCTCTCTCCCTCTCTCAGAAATAAGTAAAACATTAAAAAAAAAAAAAATGAGAGTAGGCCAGGCTCAGCATCTTTGGCTGGGAGACTTTGCCCTTTGTAACTCAGTGTCACCTAATGGTCACCATGCAGAAAAGCAGGCCTAGAAGCCACAGGAAGTTTGTAGGTGAGTGCTGCCAGTTTTTGACCATGATGCAGACGTTGGGCTAAAAGGCAACTGGAAAAAAATAGAAATAAATGAAAGGCAATTGGGAGATGACCCTGGGCTATGTGGTAGAGTGCTCTAGAAAAATGGGTGAAACTAATTTAATCAGTAGATAACAGTCATTGAACCAAAACCCATAAACGTAAAATTCAAAATCACACATTCTAAATCATTGAGCATATGATGTAAGTTGCCAGAAACTACAAAAGGTGATCTTGATTCTTCAAAAATAAGATACAGATTACATTTTTTTTCCTTCAGGTTTCTTCTAGGGATGACAAATTTTCAACCTACAACTTACAGATTTCAATGACTATGCAGTCCACATGTCTCTAACTCTTACTTTTTTAATTTTTTAGAAATAATGTGCATTTGAGCTTAACAGAGTCACTGGTAATATACTTTTGGAAATAAATCTTATAGGCTTCTCATGTTATGTTTTGGGAGACTGATTCAAAATATATAGTAAACTGATGACATAAAACAATCTGTGACAAGATCTTCTAGGACATCAAAAGGACATGTTCAGATGAAATTAAACATGTATAAATTCATCCAGGGGTCACTTACAAAAAATTAAAAATTTGATTCAATACTTCTACACTTGGGGTTTTTACTTGTAAAGCCAATTCTGTTTGAGACAATTAAATAACTGTGGAAACTTAATTAATTCAATATATTTTTCAATACACCATAGGGTATTTTTTCAACATAAAGGAAATGAAAAGTATAGGCATACAAAAACCTGGTGACGATTATGTAGGTAAACACTCAAACTACCAGTGCAAAATCCATGTTAACTATAAATTAGCTGAGTGGCTGAATAAATTATACCAACTTACATTTTGGTGTGTGTCTTTTACAAATTGCATTTTATCTTCAAATAACTTCTTTACCCAGATCAGGTGGCAAATTGGTTTGATTAGAAATATCTTAAGGATGAAAATGGAAAGTACATTGTGCAACACACTATGGCATAGGGGCTTTTGGATTTTTTCGGAGTTGTCACTGATCTGTATGCATCAACTTTTAAAATTAGAAAATATCTATTATTTTGTGAGATGCACTTTTTTTTTAAATTGAGAAACTAAATTTCCAAGTTAATGTAGTATCAGTTTATTGTACTTCAGATTTTCAAAGCACAAGCATTTCAGACTGAAAGACTATATTTAGAGTGAGATCTACATATTCCATACAGATGGAATAAGTCCATGAATATATGTTGGTATCATCCTCGCCAGTCCTAATAAAACTCTATCTTTAGTGTGTTTGAACAAGACTTAAGTTATACATGAAAACTGAAACATCAAACCATTATATATACCCTTTAAGTGTAGATAAAATAATTTTGCATCCATACAATATTTTTAAATGTTGACTTTAGCAAAAAACTTAAAAATCCCCTGAAATTTGAAATGAAAATTCATGATGCACAAAATTATGAAAGAAAAAAATGTCTTCTCCAAATATCCCATAACTTTTTTGAACAAAATCTCAGTGTTGTGATTTAATCTTCCTCATTTACATTTGCCAAGTGTATATGAGCTTACAAAGTGTTTTCGCATGCAATACAACATTTAACCTGCACAGTGGCCTTCAAGAAAAGTGATGTTATTATACTTTTAATGATCAGATAAGAGTCTCATAGATATAAATAACCATCTTCTTCATCACATATCTTAAAAAAATAATAGAAGAATTAAAGACTTAAGCCCTGGTTTTCTGAATCCCAACCCAGAGGGTTTTTTTTCCCCCAATAGATCATCATCAGCTCTAACACTTCAGTTCAGATCTCTCTTTCTGCCATTTATTTTATATACATATATAGGACAGGGTAATTTAAATGTGATAATGTAGAATTTTTGTGCTTCTCTTTTTAATTTGACCCTTGTGGTATTCCCAGCTTTGTCTGAGCATAGCTTAACTAGCATATGAAATTCTGTTGAGACCAGTGTGTGTATGCATGTGAGTACACACATACATA
This sequence comes from Crocuta crocuta, assembly GCF_008692635.1. Classification (NCBI taxonomy): domain Eukaryota; kingdom Metazoa; phylum Chordata; class Mammalia; order Carnivora; family Hyaenidae; genus Crocuta; species Crocuta crocuta. Next base: position 11,813,194 of record NW_027530545.1, on the reverse strand, counting down.
TGTGTACATGTTATGTATTCCTATAGTAGTAAATTTACTGCTTCTTTTTATTTCCTCTGGCAGAAAGATTGCAAGTTGTTAGGAAGGAAGTCTGGTTTTGACTTCAATGGAAAATGTGCTCCAGAAGACATTGGAAGAGATCACTCTCAATCTAATTACCTGGCCTTATAGTTACTTATGACAAATTCTTTCTTCTTTTCTCAGAACCCATCTTGTCTGCTTGATTTCACTGTAGATTTGAAATCACACTTAAGGATATCAGCTTGGTACCCTGAAAAGCTCTGATGTCACAGATGTGTCTTTGAATGCTCATTTCCAAAACAAAGAGGAAAATGAGATGGGCTTTTATGGGCTTCTGATCCAGAATTAAAGAATTGTCTAAGACTTCTGTTCTTCACGTCTCTGCAAAGAGGCTAAACCTTAGACTTGGAGACCATCTCTTGTGCTGGGAGAAGGATGCTTAGTGTCCATGTCTTCAAATGGACTTTCTGATCTTTCAAATTTTCAAGACCATTTCAAAGCCATTGCTTGAAAGATTATCTCCTCAAGTCCCTGGCATTCCCCGGTAGTTCTAGAACCCATAGACCCTTATACACACTGTGTGCATGCTTTTTGCACTGATGAGAAGCACAAAGAACCAAGCTCAGTGTAAGCACATGTAGGAAAAAGCACCACATGATTCGATAGTCCATGAATGTGCCTTGGGCGACAATGGAAGGTTTCATAGGTCATAGAAAAGTGCCACTCATTGGTGTGCACATTCAGTTAAGTTTCCTCTGCATCCTACACCTCCTTGTGCAGGCTAACCATTTTTCCTTTGGAGTCACGTATACAATATGCAGAATGGTTCTGCGGGAAAAATCCATGGCAACAGCACACACAGAGCTTGTTAATTTTATTTGAAAAAATAAGCTTACCTATTTTTTTCAGTTTTAACTTCTTAAAAAGATGTGTTTCTTTAGATTTACGTGATTCAAACTTGAATAAAAAGAACACTATACATTTTTCTTAAAACAATAGCTAGCTTATCTTGGGCTTTATGAATAACCTAAAAGCTATTTGCTCTTCCCTTTAGAAACCTTGGAGGCCCTACAAGAAATGTTAAGGGAGACTCTGTGAGTGGAAAACAAAAACCATAAGTAAGAGTAAGAAATATAGGAAGCACAGAGTAAAAGGATGTAAAAAATGATACCAAATATCTGAAATGTGGAGGGGAGAGGAGTAAAGAATAAGTTCAAAAATAAGCGACCATCACTTTATATAGACTGCTATATGCAGAAAGATGTTATATACGAACCAAATGGTAACCACAAATCAGAAAACAATAATAGATATGCAAAAAATAAAAAGTAAGGAACTTAAATATATCACAAAAGAAAACCAGCAAACCATGAAAGAGAGGAAAGGATTAGAGAAAAACCAGAAAAACAACCACAAAACAAGTAACAAAATGGCAATAAATANAATAAAATAAAATAAAATAAAATAAAATAAAATAAAATAAATAAATGCTCCAATCATAAGGTATAGGGGGACAGAGTATATTACACACACACACACACACACACACACACACACACACGACCCATCTATACTCTGCCTACAAGAGACCCATTTCAGACCTAAAGCCACCTGCAGATTGAAAGTGAGGGGATGGAGAAATATTTAGCATGCAAGTAGATGTCAAAGGAAAGCTGGAGTAGCAACACTTATATCAGACAAAATAGCTTTTAAAGCAGTCTGTAAAAAATTAGAAACCTTGGAGGTATTTTTCTATACAGTGTACGTTTTTGTCCGCAAGAATATTTTCTTCTCATTCTCTTAGATACCTGGGACATTTTCTTTTTCTTCACAGATACCTTAGAGGACTGTTTAAGACCCTAACCATTTCATCTACTCTTAGCCTCACCTGAAGGGCAAAACCCCTAAGATCTTGACACAAATGCTGATAAATACATGGGATTATTAAAGGTGCCATCTCAGCAGAAGAGCTTGGCTGCTGCCTTTGTTCTCAAGGGAATACATATTTCACCCAGTGGCAAGACACCCAACTGCTGCTACAATCAGAAATCTTTGAAATGTCTTTAAGCTAATCATCTTTGAACATAAGCCTTTGTTGTTGAATCAGGGACCTTGTAGATGCAAGGCACAGAAAGCTTTTTTTAAATTATTATTATTATCTTGTTGTTTTTTTTTTTCTTTACCTTGCACAAAACAGCATCAAGCCTGTCACTATTACCAGCAAGGTTCACTGATCTGTCAACATTCACCCCTGATGAAGACAGTGAGAGAAATCCGTAGCTCCGGAGAGTTCAGGAGAGAACCAAACAGAGTGTTTGCAAAAGAGCATTTTTATATGTTTTCTTGTGACAGCACTAGTTTAACAGAAAATAGTTGGAGTGTGCCAAAAAAGGGGAAAAAAATGAAAGACAGTAGTAGTAAGTTAGGCTAGCATGACATGATGGATCTGGGCTATGACAAACCGAATTGGAAAAAAGCTTCCCTGGGGACCAACTATACCAGGTTTGCTGAATTGTATTTCTTGATTTCTTACTGTGCAACAGTGCTTTTTACTGTTAGATTGACTAGGCTTCAGAATATTTTTAAAATTGTACAAATCAAAATCCATGTAGCTTAAAAATGAAGGATGTAAAAGGTTTAGGAGTTTGATGTATTGAAAGGCATTCTGTATTCCCTCATGTGAGTATTAAATATACACTTTGTCTGTTTGATGAATTTTAAATCTTTGTGGAAGGCAGTACACACGATAGCAGTTTACAGGGCTGAAAACCCTGGTTGGAAAGGACCTAGTTTGCAGAGATTCAAAGCTTCTTTCCTGTTCTCCCACCCAGATGTGCCCAGGAATTACAGCCTCTGTAGGTTCTCATCTGTTCTAGATGTTTATACAAAGGGCAAGTAAGGAAACCTGTTAAAAGTGTGATGCCTTATTCTTATTACTGTTCCTTTTAATTCTTACGTAGTAGCTTTCATATACCCTAGACAAGGTGATTTCTTAAAGTAGACCCCATCATAAGCTTTGAAAGAATACCTAAATGAGTGAACTGTTATTAGATGCTCACATGACTTTCAGGATTTCAACTGTTTGTAATAAATAATTAGGGTCCGATTTTCAAGTTTACAACCATTTTCAATGAATCATGTCATTGTCAGAGTGCAAAGTGATCAGTATTAAGTGGCAGTCAAGCTCAAAGCAGACAGCAAACTATTCAGCAGGCTTGGGCAACACAATTCCATGACGCTTCCCAGCAACTATTCATGTCAGGGATAAGGCATAAGGAGAGTGGTTGGCGAGAGTGAGTTTGGGTTGAGATTAAGTAAAATAGAAGATGAAAGCATTGAGAAATGAAAGCTACATGGCAAGATGTAGGTTCAGAAAATATTCAAGAAGGAACCACAGACTGAAATGCTATGGCTGGCCAAATAAAGAAATAAAATGATGTGGTTTAAATATTGGAGGAAAACAGGATAATTTCAAAACTAGAGTTTGCTCGTCCCATCTGAAAAAAAATAAAAAGAGCTGCTTTTCAAATCATTGATATGTTCAGGAATATGGAGCAAAATTGTCAAGTCTTTGTTTTTTTTTTCCCAGAAGAAATCATAGATCTGGATTTTTACACGAACTTTCTTAATTTTCAAATATTAGCAAATAATTTTTAAACTTTATTATATGGATCAAATAAAATACATGTGAGATTTGTGTCTTAACCCATATACTTGATCTCTTCATTAACATAAAGATCCAGCTTCAATGATGGGTATACGTGTAGAAAGTCTTTGCGTTTGAGAATGTGAAACTATTCTGGTAATTATAAAATTCGTTTTTGTAGCAGCTGGCTCCAGTGGGTAGGACTGAAGAAATAAAAGTGATTTGGAAGTCAAGGAAACAAGAGGGTATTGGAGAGGCAATTAACAATATCTGACGTGGTGGCAGGTAACAAGGTGGAGAAGAATAGCATCAGTTAGGTGTTGATATCATCCAAGGGTACGGAAGATTTGTCTGAGAGGCTTTGAATGACAGAGAGAAGAAAGCACACAGGGTGTTATAAACTTACTAATGAGATTATCATTCGGGGGAAAAGCAATACTATTCTGTCTCCTGAAAGTCACTGAGCAGATCACCAGGGAATGTCAGAAGTGTAGGCAAAAAAAAGCAAAGAATTATTAACAAGAGCAACAGAGGAAGCCTAAGTGATTTTGACTGCGTTTGATAGTTTATATAAAAAATGTATCAATTTAGGGACCCTGGGTGGCTCAATTGGTTCAGGTGTCAGACTTCAACTCAGGTCATGATCTCACGGTTCGTGGGTTCGAGCCCCACATTGGGCTCTGTGCTGACAGTTCAGAGCATGGAGCCTGTTTCAGATTCTGTGTCTCCCTCTCTCTCTGCCCCTCTTCCACTCATGGTCTGTCTCTATCTCTCTCTCAAAAATAATTGAACATTAAAAAAAAATTTTAATGCATAAATTCAATTGGTTAACTGAATTTCAATTCTTTCCCAAAAGTATAAAGACTTATAATTTGTAAAGCATCAGATTTAATATTTTGGGAGGTACAGGGGACAATAGTGAATATGAAGATGTGTAAGACACTCTGTCCTTACGATGTTTAAATCTGTATGGAAAACAACAGAAACACACACACACACACACAATCACATACCCATTTGTGTTTTGTTTTACTATGTTAAGTACTATGACAGAAAAGCAAATCATTTTTTCATGGTAGTTTAAAATCAAGTGATTATTTTCAAAGACTTGTTTAACTGTTTTAAACAATTTTATATATAAATATATATAAGTATACATATATAANAATTAACCATCAGCCAATAGGAGAAATATATATATCCTTTCATAGAGATTTATTATGAGGAATTGGCTTACATGATTTTGGAGGCTGAGAAGTCCCATGATCTACTACCTGCAAGTGCGAGACCCAAGAAAACCAATGAGCTAATTTGGCCCTAGTCCAAAAGCTGATGGTGTAATTCCAGTCCCAGGTCAGAAGAGGAGATGAGATGTCCCGACTCAATCAATGAGGCAGGAAAAAAGGGGCAAATTTCTCCTTCCTCCATCTTTTGTTCTGTAAATATCCTCAAAAGATTAGATGATACCCATTCACATTGTGGAGAACAATCTACTTTACTGAACCTACCAATTCAAATTCTAATCTCACCGAAAAACACTTTCATAGACACACCCAGAAATAATGTTTAATCTGAGCACCCCAAAGCCAATCAAACTGACACATAAAATTAACCATCACACCATGTAATGATGTTTTCCCCTAATTCTGAAGGACTCCAGGGCATTATTACCTGGTGGGTCCCTTCAGAGAATCACAACAGCAAGCCCCAGGGAGTATTCTGGAAGATGGCAGGCAATCTTGATAAGATTCTTTTCTTCCCTTCTCACCTCTTTTGTGAAGATCTGGTTCAAGTTGGCACTCAAGAAATGGGCAGTGAATTAAAAGTTTTAATTAGGATGGATTGATCTGAATTCAAATTGATTCAGTTTGAACCTTTGCCCTGTATTTCTACCCATTTTATCATCACCCTTCTTGGATAGGGCACTAACGTCCCTTCCTTGTCCACATCAAGGCTGGGGCTGAGACTATGCCTAACTAAGGAGTAAATTCTTGGTAAAAGACTCCAATATCTTTAAGAGTTGTACTTGGATACTGGACAAAGTTAGCTGGAAATTAATTTAGGTAAATAGAGCATGTTTTAAAATTTTAGAATAAAAATAGTTTAGAGACTGGGAAGTCTCAAAACACTTTGGGAAAGCTGTAACTACTTCTCAAAGGAATGTCCATTTCTCAGTGGCGTTAATAGACAGATGTAGCCAAAAGTCCCCAAATTAATAACAGTAAGTGTAAATAATAGTTGGCTTTTCTGTCCTATAAGCACATCCTGTTCTTATTTGCTTGGATTTTGCAATGACCTACCAATTTCATCAGACATCTGATGTAACATTAGCTTCTAACCCATAACTTAGAATATTATGAAAGAAGAAAGTTAAGATAAATCTAACGGTTTCTATATAAGTATGGTTGCTGGTTGTTTCTTTTAAGTTAAATTACTCATCAATGCATTTTTTCAATATGCAATGCAGGAGGATGCCAATACTACTCAATTATTTTGATCCATTTATACCTCAAACTAAGGAAATAATAGGGATGCCACCCCTACTATTCATAGATTGGTATCCTCTTTGGTTTGGTTTTATTTATGTGTAATATGCATAGTTCAAAACTTGTTAGTAGCAATGCTAATAATGTCATTTATATACTTCACCTTGTCCATTTAAAATGGATAGTTCTATTTATAGAGTAACAGCCTGTAAAATTAAATTAAAAAATTTAATAGAAAAGGCAGTCCTTTTAAAAATTATTACAATAGAAAGAAGTGTAATTTTTTTCATAAATTACTCCCAAAGCAAGTTTTAAAAAAATCTTTTTTTTAGTTCCAAAACTTTAAAATAGTCTTATTGATTTTTAAAATAATTATTTATGTAAAATAATTTATGGCAGAGTTTTCAGCATTTGAAATATATATTCTTATAATAGGAATCTTACAAGACCATTAATTTTAGCAGTGCAAGGAAACACAACTATAATTTAGAAGCTGTTGTTGATTGCTTCTAGAAATAGATATTGACCCCATTAGTTTTAAGTGATAACGTTACTAAGCCAAATATTAATCCAATTGTACTAGAATTAGTGATTTAATCGGTGCTTTTACTCAAACCCTTCCTTTAGCCTTTAGATTTCATTTAGCTTATCATACATGAATATAAACATAATATTTAAATAAGTTATCTTAGAACTCTCGTTTTTTAAAGTTGTTACAAAATTAATACCTGTGGAAGGAAGCCCCAGTGCCTGAAGTCTTTTGTTTTTTATAGTCACTTTGGTATGCATTTGGGTCTGGTGGTATTGATACCACCCTCTCGGACATTGTTTCATTAATCAAGAGGGCACCCAAGGTCCAGAGAAGCCTCGTGACCCAATAATCAATCACCAAGTCATTTATTCATCAAGTAGCATTCTCAAGGAGAGGAAATCATCATCATCAACAGTAGCAATAAAAGAACAAAAGGAACGAACCTTTATTGGGTCCTCATTATATGCCAGTATGGTTCCAAACTCAACATGTATTAAGATACTCAGTCCTCACAACAAATGAAATGGTTTGGGAAGTGATTGTATGAAGTTTTTTAGCTGGATATACTACTGTAAAATGTTTACACATATGGCATGTGTATCTCCATTTATATTCTTGCCTTCAGACCCATGGATATTGTGGGGGAAGAGGGTGCTAAATGAAGGCTACTCTCAAACAAATCTATTCTGTACCAACAAGGCTGCGATTTGTATTCATTTTGGCAGAGGTTAGATTAACACTGATTTCAGAGTTTTATACCATCTCAGAGCATCAAAGATGTCAGGCTTTGTTAATGATGCATAATCCCACAAGTACCTGATGAAAGGCAGGGACTGAAAGTGCCTTAGATATGGATCTTAAGGCTGGAAACTAAAAGTGATATATGCGTTGTAATTATTAAGTGTTAAAATGATAATGTGGTGATGGACTGTCCATATTCAAACTCAAATTTAGGAATTATTTGATTACAGATACTTAACACACACACAGGAAAAAAATCTCCTTTTTTGCGTATTTAGTTGTAAAATTGTGTGCTTAAAAGCAGAGACAACAGCAAAATCAAGGATATTTATTTGGATCACAGCACTATAAAACCATTTAAGTGCAGTTGACAAAAATTCATTAAAGTTCTGGGAACTTAACTCAATGGTAAACTGGCCTTGCTCAACTCTTTACTTAAAACTCCTTTGGTGTTTGTCATGATGACAAAGGATCGTCTCCCCCTAAGTCTTCCTTTCCCTGAAACCTGAATCTTAATAAGCACCTTTCAAGAGCTAAGACAGACTCTGCTACAACTCACTTACTTTGGAACCCAGAGCATTTCAGTTTATGGATGAGTCAAGAAGCACTGGTGAGCTATTATGCAAGTTAAACACAATTTTTCTTAAAATATAAGTACCAAGTAAGCAGGAAAATATCCCCGCATGTATTTCCTGGGTGCTTTCTGAAACTTTGATATTTTGAATTAATAATTAATTTTTGGTAAGATGGGAAAACTTCTCTCCAATTTACTGATGGGCAGCATGTTAGTTAGGATAACACCAGCTACTGGAATAAATACACCCAAAACCAGATAATGAACCAAACAGAATAGAATTTCACTACCTACTCTCGCGAAGCCCAGCATGGGCATTGGTGATTGCAGGCTGCTTTCCTGTCGGTAGCACATCAGGACTCCTAGAAAATTCCCACCAGATGGACTCAGTGTCTTTTACAAGTGGCTGCTAAGGTCATTGTGTGCATCTGCATCAAGTCAGTGAAAGGAGAATGAAGAAGAGGAAGGGCATGCTTGGACTGGAAGTGACACATGTCACTTCTGCTTATATGTCATTGTCCAGAATGGGGCTCACCATTTGAAAACAAGGGGAGAGGGCTGGCAAATGTAGTGTCTGGGAGAAACCACTTCCCAGCAGTAAATGTGCACTGTGGAAGGGAGACCACATACTTGGTGTGGTCATCATTGTCTGCCAAAGGGAGTCCAGAAGTATCAGTGATTACCCTAAAGATCCTGGGCTGGTACACTGAACAGTGACTGAGGAATCAGCTCCCCCTGCATCCAGCCTGAGGCTCTGGGCAGTAGGTCACTGGTCTGCAGTCAAGTGAACCGTGCTTTCAAACAAGTGACCTCTACTTAGAGAGAAACCAGAGGGAAATATAATTGAATACTAAGCTAATAAGAAACAATTTAATCATAACAAAATAATAGCCCTCATTGATTAAGCGCTCACTGTATTTCAGGTATTGTTCTAAGCACTTTCTATATGTTAGTTTAATTAGTACTCAGAGTGATGCTAAAGGCAACTATTTTTTAAGTCCATTTTACAGTTGGGGAAACTGAGGCCTGGGAGAAGTGAGTAAATTCCCCAGAGCCATATGGTTACGATCAATTAAAATCGGATTTAAATCTAGACAGTCTAATTCCATTAGATTGTCCTATCTCCCATGAAAGAAAGAGAAATGTCATGTGAAAAGAAAGAAGAAAATTGGGAGGAACAGTTTCTTCCTGAAAGAAACTTCCTCTAATTAGACTTGGCTTAGGCTACACAGTTTATAATTGTGTGCAATCCGTCCCAGTCTGCAGACTCCTTTTCTTCTCCCTACCTTGTCCATATCATGAAGACTCAGCAGAGGGCAGAATTTTTAAATTGCCTCTTTTCTTTGCAAAGAAAAGAGATTTCTAAAATTGATAGGAAAGGACAGTCATGATTAAAGGGCAAATAAAAGGCAACCAGTAGGATTTCCGGGAAGGGAGGGATCACCACATACGAATTGTCAAGAAAGTGTTCATGAAGGATGTGAGATTCTAGCTGGTCCTTTTATGAATAGAGATGAAGTACAGAGGGTTTCAAAGGAGGACAACGCTGGGAACAAAGATTCGGGTGGATAAAGACAGTATTTGTAGCAGCATTGCTGTAATAGAAGGCAATTTTGGGAATTAGTGAGAGTTATATCTTTATCCATTTTCACTTTAGAACTTATTTCTGCATATATTTTTAATTCAATGTAACCATCTGCTGAGGCCTGGCACTCTACGATTTGTTGCAGTAGTAATGTTTATCTGAGGAGCTACGTATGTAGGCATAGGAAAATGAATACTGGGTTCTGGGAACAAAGACTGGGGAGGGATTTCCAAACAAATGCCACCTTCTACTCATTTCAACAAGTGTGAGAGTTAAGGAATGTGCTTTACTGTCGTTACATTTCTGGGGGACCTGGGCTTCTTACAAAGAACCTAACCAAGTTCTCCGTGTTCAGCCTGTTCTGCTTCTAAGTACCTCGAGAGTAACTGACCATTCTTCTGTATCTACGTCGCTTCTCATCCATGCTTTTTCATGCAGAGAACACTTCATCCCTCTTTCCAATCAGGGGATGAGCCCCTGGATGACATCGAGTGAGTTCTGAATTCTCTGAGGAGCCACCTCTGACTATTACCGTTCTTCTTTGTCAATCACAGAGCACTTCCAGTGACATCATTGCTGTTTTTAGTATTATGTTGTTGCTGTAGGCAGCATGAAATTGACAAGGAATGGCACTGAGAAGAGCTGAAAGGGCACTTCTGCTTTTTTGATGCATCTGACACCTGTAGTTACAAGAAAGAAAACAGCTTTCATAAGCATATTGCTGGGTGATGTGGAAGGTGAATGATTATTTAGAAGTAGCTTTTCAATGCAGTATCACAATAGAATCCAAACTGCTTCTGTGCACTTTTACCCTCAGAGTATCTCCCCAAGTAGAAGCAGTCTGGTCAGATAGTTTCCTAGAAGTCTCTGAATCAGGAGTTAGGCTTCAGTGAAAGCCCATTCTAAACCCCAGAACCTCTTGGCCTGTGAGATGGGGGTCTCACTTGCTCTGAGTGTCATAGAACATGCCTTCTGTTCTGGCTTATATGCTTGTTTGTATTTCTTCTATTTGAGTAATTGTATTACAGCCAGTAATTATATTTCTTCTATTTGAGTAATTATATTACAGCCAGAAAAGCTAGTGTCCAAAGCTTAAAATGAAAGAAACACATACCCTTGTTTCTTTGGGGGACCCTCTCCTAAGAGTGAGCACACACATCCACCTAAATTCAAACTATTGTTATTATTGTGGTAATGACAGCAGGTCCAATCGGTAAGTCATAGCAAATGAGGGGACTTAAGCCCACATAAAGTCAGTTATATTGGTAAGCAAGGCAGTTTTAACACTAAATGGACAGATTACAAAATTGAGAAGTGATTGATCGTACTTGCTAACGATCACAAGTTCGCACACCATCGATAGTGCCTTGAACCTGAGCAGGCATACTGAGTCTACAGCATTACAGCATTCAGTGGTTGACTCTAAATCTTCACCTTCCCTTAGCAGCCCACAGTACAGATGTTGTCCTGACAACTCTGCTTGGTGGCTTTCGCGACAGTCATCCTGATCTTTCTTCAATTGCCTGATCATGATTTCTATCTTGCTCTTTTTCACCCTTTCTGTGTGGAAGGGCATTTATGTCTTTAGCAGCAACTCAGAACATTTTCAGGCAACACTGTTGACTTGTCTCTTTCACCAGTATATCCTTCTATTTCAGACTCATTATGATGAGAGCATGAAGCGTGATGAGAAAAGCCATCAGCCATCTTACTTACAAGCACTGCAGGAAAGAAAAAAAAAATTCTCTCTGTAACTGTTTGCATGTCTCCTTAACCATGGGACCTAAGAAAAACTACTATTATTGAAATAAATTTCTACATCCCAGTCTAGGTCAAATAGCGAGCGCAGAGCCTCAGTATTTCATATATATGCAGTTAGGTAAAAATAACAAGCAAGCAATGTTTTGTGTCAATTACTAGGCTACATGCTTTGCATATAGTATGTCATTTACTTCTAGTGACAAACTTACTGCACGATTGTGATCTCCCCTTTACAAATGAGAAAATTGAGGCATAAAAAAGTTAATTAAGCATCCTAAGTCCCATAACTAGTAATGGCATGGGAGTTTTTATTCTGCCCCATAGGAGACCTGAATTTTAGATATATTTAGCTTTGCATTGTCTTACGTATAGTACACTGTGTTTGTACCTTTTGCTTTGGCCATTATTCTACATTATTCTATCACTTTGTAGATTTGCCCTTTTTTAAAAAAAAAAAAAGTTTATTTATTTTTGAGAGAGGAGAGCACAAGCTGGGTTGGGGCAGAGAGAGAGGGAAACACAGAATCCAAAGCAAGCTTCAGGTGCTAAGCTGTCAGTCCAGAGCTTGTCACAGGGCTCAAACCCATGAACCATGAGATCATGACCTAGCTGAAGTCGGACGCTTAACTGATTGAGCCACCCAGGCACCCCATAGACTTAGATTTACCATTTTATTTCTGAAATTATATTTCACTGGGTTTTTAAGTATCATTCTCTTTAGTGGGAATCTCTTATATCTGCTGGCACATATCTAGTTATCAATTGGTTATATATGTGCATATTCTCTATCACTTTATCACCTTGATTCTGTCACTTCTGGTTCTAGATCACATCCTTTCATCAGATATCTCATCTACCTGGGTATTACTATACAGATATGTATTTCCATGGGGAAGACTCAGTAAAGAGGCAATGTTAGGATTCTACCTCAAATGGCTGTAATCCCTAGTTAGCATCTTCAAATACTGAAATTCTTTATTATCCTTTTAGCACACTATGGTATGGACAGTACTTTGGTTTACCTTATCATTATAACATCATTTCCAAGAATTTCCACTTTGTCATTGTAAAGTGATTATGGCAGCTTCACTAAGCTCCATTCATGTGAACGAAGATTAGTGCCATAAACAAAATATCTAATACTTAAATTCCAAAACATATTGATGCTTTTCAAACTTAAACTCATTAAACTGATTGGAATCTCACTTCAGCAAATCCATTCTGAGTGTTCTTATTAATGAGTCCTTCTCATACAACTTTTAGGTAAAGATTTCATCAAAATATATATTAGTAAAATCCACATGCATGACCTTAGTCTCATCACATGTATGGCAGTTGTGTTTATGAACCTTAATTCTTAGAATTATCAAAATAATTATATAGTAAATTAAGTTATCAAAATAATTTTAAAAATAAATAGTATACCAGATTCTGTGCTAGTTGTTTTACACTCATTATCTTATTTAAACATGTACAATCTCCTCCTAATAACTTTGGTCCCCATTTTACAGATGTGGTAACTGAATGTCAAGGATGTTAAGGAACTTTCTCAGAATCACACAATTAGTGTGTGGCAAGAAACTTTTTGCAATACACTTCTCATAGATTCTGAAATCTTTATTCTCTTAACTGTGCCACACTGCTACATGAATTCACATTTCTAGCCTGGGTCTCCTTCCATTGGTTTTTAAATCACAAGAACAATAAAGACGAAAACTGAGGATGAGTCTGATATAATAAGTGAGTACTGAGTTTTCTTAGGTTCTACATCAATATCTAAAAAATAATTTAGAAATTATTAAATTTTATGTCTTAAATGTGTCCATTATAAGAAATATTTGAGCAAATACATTGTGCAATAATTAAAATCAGCATGCCAAATGCTTTATGCAAGTCTATAGTGAGAAACACAGAGAGATAAAGTAAAATCTCACCACTCTGAAAATTTTGTTTTGGTAGTTATATTTTCCCAGGGACTGAGATTTTCCTCTTTAAACATCAAAAGGTAGTAGCCAACATTTTGAATAGAAATCCTCTAAGTATTTATCACATTTTCCCATGGCTCATATGTATACAATTTAGCATAAAGTTTTCTTGATGACCTTTTACTATATACATATGTTATTTGTTATATAAAATAGAATTCTATTTTATGATTTTATGACAAATACAGAATGGCTCTTGATACTTACTAAAATTTGGGAGATTATTGAATCCTACATTGAATTTTTCTTAGATTTTTATAGATTTTGAACTCGTAGTCTCATCCTATCCTGGTGTTTTTAATAAGGTCATTTTGTGACATTTCCTACCCTCTTTTTATTTTGCTAAAAGTTGAGAAACCTAATTTCTTAGAATTGTGTTTAAAATCAGCATTAAGAAGTCTTGAATGAGGATGTGAAGAGTTATGTGTACAAAATATAAGTGTTTTCCATGAATAGGTAACTCAGATGGTGAGGTTAAAAAAGAAAAAAGGAAAACTATTTTATACCGACTTAAGACAATGTTACCCTGAATTTGTGGGTTATGTAACATCATGGATATATATATATATACAAATGGAGATGAGATCAATATATTAGATAGATAGATAGATAGATAGATAGATAGATAGATAGATAGATGGAAAGACAGGCCCACAGATGAGAGAATGCTCTTTAAAGGCTATAAATGGTGACTATGATCCCACTTGGTTAATCCAATCAAGTGTTGACCAAAGTGATTACATATGAAAAGTCAAGAGCTTCAGGTTCTGAAGTAGTATTGTGCTTAATTTTAGACTTGGATATTTGCCATAAACATGACCTTGAATGGATTTTACTCTTGCTATCCTCAGTTTCTTCACCTGCCAGATAGAATTAATAACCTCTTCTACACAGGCATGTTGAAATGATCACCAGAGATAATGAGCATCAAGTTCCTGTTGAACACGTTCCTGGTTCCATATCCATTAGTCTCTTTCTCAGTCCTTCTGTGTGATTATACACTTAAAACATCCCCATGACCATGATCAGTGCTACCATCCTTGCCCTGCTAAAGAGGACCTTTAAAGAAACTGACTTTCAGATTTTACTTTCTCCCCCCAAGTTAAATTTTTTGTTAAGTTTTCACATAAAAAAACTATAGCAAGGTATAAATAATACTTCTTGCTCTGACTAAAAATAATTCTGACACTTTATATTCTTTTTGAAATTTCAGTCCAATGTGGTGTGAAATTCTGGGCTGAAAATCTGCATTTCTGGTGAAAATACTTATTTAACTTAGTGGCACAGATAATATGGAAGGTGGGAAAGAATTCTATTTTATGATTTTATGATAAAAATTGCTTGGAAGAGGGAGATCAGACATTCTATAGTTTGCAGATGACTAAATTCTCCCAGGTAGTGAAATACCAACCCTTTCCCTATTGATAGCTGAACTAACATGTTATATATGCATATCTATTCCTTTCATTTGAACTCAAGAAGAATCATCCTGCCCTTTCACAAAAAGACCCTTTTATCAAAGAGAAAATAGTCACCTGAATAAATCATGAGTTTGACCACATGTAAACTCTTACAGTTTTATAATCTAACCCTTACTTCATAATCAGTAAGAATAAACATAATGGCTTATATCCTTGAGGATAAATATAATAAAACTGCTCCTTTGTAAATAAGTACTAAATTACAAGTTAAGTATGCACATTCACTGGATGCTGAGATCACTTTCTTATTTCTAGCTTGTCCATTTAACTTTTTAAAGCAATTTGGGCTAAAGTTATGGTTGGTCTTAAGGCAATGCTCATTGAGTTTTATGGATACTTCAGAATCATTATTTAAGTCTTATTTGAACCATATGAAATTGCTATTTTTGTGGGTCAAAGATGTTCAAATGTTGACCCTTCCAAATCCTTAAAGACCTAGTATCTTAAAAATAAAATTGAGTATAATAATGATGAAATTTTAAAATCCATATTGTTTAGATATATCAAACTTGAGATACAACCAATCTTCTTTTTACAATGTTTTGTCAGTGGACTCTAAGAAGAAAACAAATCTTTAATGTGAAGCAAGTAGTAGAATATCAGTACTTTAGGGAAAAATGATCCTTCTATACAAATGGAATTTGAGCAACTGTTATAAACAAATTAAGGGTAATTTAAAATATATAAATATCATTTAGTGCCAAAATTATGCCAGTCAAATAAATCTAGTTGATACTATATGCTTTAAGATATTTTCTAAATAAGTGTATTGTGTATCTTATAAATAATTTATTTCATTATAAAAACAGTTTGTGGAGTACATCTAGATTGAATTTTTAACCAAGTTTCTTTTTTTTGAAGAAAAAATACTTTTGCAAACACCTGTTCCCCATCTCTACATTAAAAACGATTGGAACAATGTCAGTAATGTTATTGGGCATACTGTGGATTTCTTATATAGGGACATGTCACTTTTATTCAAACAAAAATCCTACATTAAGGTAAGAAAATGCCTTGAGATACTGACCAGAAATTGCAAGAAAGACATAGAAAATCTTTCTAATATTGAAAGGAATAGTCATTACCACAGTGCTCAGATTAGTAGCAATAGAAAGGAACCAGTACCTGTACAGAGAAAAGGAATACGGCAAAGTGTTCAGTTCATGGGGTTTAGAGTGAGTTAGATCTGTGTTAGAATCTTGAGTCTGCCAAGATTGGCTATTTAATGATGGGAACATTATTTAACCTGTATATATCATCAATTACATCATCTGTTAAGTAAGATTGATAATAATACATAATCATACATCTCGTGATTATGAAGATCAAAATTTAAAATATGTGTAAATTGCCTTGCACAGTGTCTAGCATCTGCAAAACACTCAAAAATATTAGTCCTTAGTAGTGTTATTTAGAGGAGAGCATTTAGGACAAATGTGACCGATCTGGAGATAATCAGAAGTGTGCTGGAGTCAGATGGACTTCAGATCCTGACCTCACGCTTCTATCTAATTCAGACACCACTTCAGGAGGAGCAAGGACTTATTTTCCTGAGTGTCAGTAACCTTGGATGGTCTTTTTCCTCACACTCTCCCCACCCTTTTGCCACTATCCCACCAACTTGTTGATCCTTCTTATTAGTTGTCTGTTTCTGTGTAGCAAATTACCACACACTTTACCACTTAAAACAACATGCATTGGGGTGCTTGGGTGGCTCAGTCAGTTAAGTGTCAGACTCTTGATTTTGGCTCATGATCTCACAGTTCATGGAATCGATCCTTGCATCAGGCTCTATGCCGATGGTGTGGAGTCTGCCTGGGATTCTCTCTCTCCTTCTCTCTCTGTCCCTCCCCTGTTTGCATGTGTGTGTGTGTGTGTGCTTTTTTTCTCTCTCTTTCTCAAAATAAATAAAATAAACTTTAAAAAACAACAACACACATTTATTATCTCACAGTTTCCATGTGGCAGAAGTCTGGGCACAGACTAACTGAGTTTTCTGCTCAGGGTCTCACATGGCTGCTTCTGAGGTGTCCTAGTGTGGTGTCTACAGGGCTGAGATCTTACCTGAGGCTCACTGGCAGGTAGCAGAATTCAGTCTCTTGTGATTGTTCTCTGAAGCCCTGAGTTCCTAGATAATCCCTAACATGGCTGTTTGCTTCTTCAAGATCAGCAGGAGAATATCTTTCTTGCTTCCAGTCATTTCTTTCAGGGAAGTACCAATCCTCTTTTCAAGGTCACAGGGTTAGGTCAGGTCCACGCAGGGTAATTAACCTTTGGATGCACTCAAAGTTAATGGATCTGTGACCTTAATTACACCTGCCAAATCCCTTCACCTTGGCCATGTAAGAAAACCTAACCAGGAAGTGATATCCCATTGCGGTCATAGATCCTGTCCACTGCTTAAGAGAAGAATTATACTGGGCATTCATACCAAGTAACTGGAATCTTGGGACCATGTTAGAATTCTGACCACTCTACCTATAAGATATCTCAACTAAATAAAGAACCTTAAACTTGGCTCATTATAGGTAAGATTTAAATGGTAAGGTTCAGTGAGGGTAGCAGTACATGATCAAGATGCAATTAAAGTATAGTTGGCTAATACATTTCAATCAGGACCTCCTGTTTCATACCACAAATGGAGTGAAGAGGGGCAGAAGCCATCCTGGAAGCTGGGGGATATTGTCAAGATAAAAGGAGAAAGAGAAAAACATTTCCTCTCAGCCAAAGATACATTTCTAATACTTAATGCAAGTTGTTTTGAGTCTGTCCAGTGTACCTTCTCATAACTTAGGGCAGAGAAAGAGCGAGCACAATGGGGTCTTGAATGGGCAGCTGGTAAAATGGGCAGAACTCTATCACATAATTATGAATATTTTCTCATTTTTCATGATATGATTCTTATGGTGTAATTAGTCCCCATTCAATGAGGCATCACTGCATTAATTTATGGATTGTTATATTTGCTGAAAAGCCTGCATTGGTTTTTGTTTTTCATGAGCATGGGACTAGATACAGCCTTATATCTTTCTTAGTGAAAACAGTACATGTCACAACCCCTTTCCTCAAACAGGCACACTTAAGTAACATTTAAGAAAAGGCAATATGTAAACTTACGACTGTGACAAGGAGTTTTAAAATATATTTTGAAAACTTCAGATGATATACTATGTTGTTAGGTCTATGATATAGCTGTAGGAGAGGGGAAAAGTTGAGAAAGAACCAGAATGGGGATGAAATGAATTACTACTCAATAGATTCAATAAAGACAGCATACCCGAAACTGAATTAAATCATACTTAAATTTCTAGCTTAGAATTTGATTTCATGTTCTATTAAAATTTTTCTATTTTTTTCATGCATTAAGTGGACTCACAGTACAACTGAAAACAGGCAAGGGTTCTACAGTCACACGGTTCTAGAGTGGGATTCTAGGTCGGCTGCTAGCAGGCAAGTTACAGACTCTCCAGGCTTCCATTTGTCCATCACTAAAAAGAGAATTGTATCCAGTTTGCAGGATTGACTTAATGATAAGAGAAAGAACATAGGCACATACAGAATATATAACATGGTGCCCAGCACATAGAAGAGCTATGGTAAGTATTAGAATCACAAGTCTCTATACTGCCATTGACAGGCTAGGTGGTTTTAAGCAAAAATATGATAGAAAGAAATCACTGATAACCTGTCATGAAATTCTAGAGAATGCAATAACTGCAAAGTCATTGAGCAAATCATGGGAGAGAAGAAGGTACATGTTAATTATTCAGTTTTGAAAACATTTGTAGTATTATTATCCCAAGACAATATTAAGTAAGCTTTCTAGGAGAATGGAGACAGTATCTACTTAATTAAATGATTCATTCATAGATCTTAACATTAAAAAAAAAAAGAGTAAATCAAGGCAATGGAAAGGATAAAGGAATAGACATGTTAACATAAAAACTAGTATTTTTGCTGGTAGTGAAATGTATATTTGATTCTGACTTTCCTGGTAACCAAAGTAAATTAGGAGGAAAATAATACCTTTTAAGAAGAGAAAACTTTTTCTTGATTTGAATTCTGAAAATATTGTTTCCTGTTTTTCTTTATATATGTTAGAGCATTGCCAAGGGAATTTTCACTTTTGTAGTTATTATTAAGTTCCCTTAGTAAAAAAATTTTTAAAATGAAAGTATAATATTAAAATATGATCCAGGGAAGATTTGTTCTGCTAATGATATCTGATAAAAATATTTCAGTTAAATCAACCATTTTTATTTCATGCCCCACCTCTGTTTCTTAAAATTTAACAGTAAATATCCTATTCAAAGCAGTCAAAGCAAGTTGGAATTTTAGCTAATATATGGGAAAACACATGCATAATGTGAATCAGTGGATTTATTTAATACAAATATATGGATACCATTCCCAATTGTTGACTCTGCTGAGAGCAGAGGATTCAGTGTACAAAAGATTTGCCTGGGATCTCAGATTTAAGAAAACTCAGTTCAAGCCCAGCCTTGCCAAGGTGAATATAGGCAAATCATTTTACCTACCGGAACAATTATTCATCAGTCTTCAAGTAAAGAAATTATACTAGACAAGCTCCAACTTGTTCTAGAACTGTGACCACCAGAAGACCTGGCACAGAGTATGGACTCCACAAATAAGTGTGAAAAAAGGAATTCTACTCCTCTATGATGATAGTGGCCTGATTTAACCAGTCTGGTAGGTAAAAAGAATTGATATAAATACTTTGTATTTCCCAATGAAAAGAGGGCAGGTGGTAATAACAAAAACTCTAGGTATATTCCAGGGTTTCTCAACCTAGTCCAATGATACTATGGAAAAGATAATTCTTTGTTATGAGAGGTAGTCTGTGTAGAATATTTGACAACATCCTGGCTTCTACCCACTAGATACTAGTAGCACTGCTCCTTGAGTTGTGACAACTAAAAGTCTCTGGAAACAATTAGACCCCATTTGAGAAAAACTGGTGTATACAAACTGGTCGTGTGTGTGTGTGTGTGTGTGTGTGTGTGTGTGTGTGTGTGTGTGGATATATAGCTTTTTCTATTACATATTTACTTTTATTGTACCTTAAATATATGAGATCAATCACTTTCAATTATTAATTTTATGTTCTCCCATGACCTATTAGGTAATTAACACAATTAGCCCAATGGTCACTTATTCTGAATATAGCTTGACTGGAGTCCAAAAGAATCAAGTGTTTTTCAATACGGCTAATGTACCTCATTGCGTTGCTTATGGTTTTTGATAAAATCATGCAAACACAAGCAGTCTGATGTTATTTTTTTGTTTACAGTATTACTGTGTTGTTTTGGTTAACAGAATGAAAAACAGCACTGTAATACTACAAGTAAAAATGTTTTATTCTTAGTTTGTTTCATCAATAAAAGCTGACATTTTTGCAAGAAAGATGTTATACTATTGAAATTAACTCTTAGTCAATTGTAAATAATTGTATTATATCGGTATGTTATCATGAAGATTAGAAATCATTTCCTACAGAATCATGTTTTTGCTTCCTCAGCACTGTTTCAATTGAAAGGAATTTGAATGAAGTGCATCTCATTACTAACATAAAGTAGATGGAGCTTGAATAATTTTTATATTTATTTTCCATGGATGGCTATTACATTTCTTATCCTATCTATCCAAATTTTATAAAATAAATTGTTTTAATCCATTCTTTGGAGAGGAGCAATGAATTTATTTTTGCAAAAGCTATGCATCTGAATATATTGTAATATGCATAAAGCTCCGTTAACACAGTTATTTATATAAAAAGTGTAGCTGCCTTACCTTTTATTTAATTTACATACTTTATTTACTTTCTGACAGGTTCTTCTCCTTGCATTTTTATTTACATACCAAAAATGTCTTCAGATAAGTCAACTAAAACTTTAATGTACTGTATAATTTAAAACTCCATAAAATGTTTTATGTATTGCATAGTTTTATATGAATTTTTAGGCTGATGATGTAGAATTTTGGAAATATTTCATCAATGATTCCTATACAATAACATCATATTTCTTACATATGTTGGGACATAGAGTATTGTCTTTTGTCTGAGATCATGTTTAGCAAGAATTATAAAACTTGTGCTCAGTCTATTTGTTTCATACAGGGGAAAAATCTCTGGCTATTTTTAAGGATTGTTATATTTTTTTTCTTAAAATATTATGGACTTGATGCAGTAAGGGCGTCCCATCTCACATCATTTGGTACCTTTGCTCTAAGCTATACGAAAGATCATTATTCTGTCATTCAAATGTTAGAAACAATCTTTCCCTTATGTGTTTCATAAGCTGTAACAGAGATCACTCACCAGTGAAGAAATAAGGCCATGGTGTGTCAGTATAAAGAAGTCCAGTTTTAAAACACAAACTTCACCTTCATCCCTCCCTTTTTTGTATTTAGCTTTTGTAAGCATGGTTTGTATTTGCATAACCCACCATTCATATTCTTGTGAGTTCATGATATAAATAATTTGAAAAATTTCATTCAGTTTCCCCAAATTATTCTAGTCATTATGGATGATTCATGAGAGGATTAATCTCTTGGATGTGACATAAAACTAGAGAGGAAAGACACTACCTATCATATCATTTGCAGTTAAGAACATGCTGCATATCTTTAAGCCTTAGTTAAAGTGCTTATAGTAATTGGGTGTGCATGCCTTAGCTCCGTTAAAACCCAAACAGCAATATGGGAGAGTGTGGTTTGTTTTTTAAATGTGCAAGGAAGGAAAATTAGTGAAATCTGTTTAAGTCACAAAACTGCCTCATTCAGGACCCAATTCAGCAGCATGGAAAAAGTAACTCAAGTTAACTGTACTCTTAGCATATGTCTAAGCTCACAAATTTCAATTCACTTCAAATTCCTTTCTTTTCCTGTGGATCTGCCTACAAAGAAAAGAAATACAAAGATGGCAAACTGGTTCAATAGTTCATTAGCTCTAGATTCTCTCAAGGTTTTCAGGATGAAAATGTGTCCAGTTACAGACCAAGTTCTTTATGTGTTGGAGTGGTGATACCCATAAAGAACTGTTTTCATTTTACTATGGGTCTTTCCTCTTTTCCTACACTCTGCCCTCTACTACCACCACGGGCATATGCAGCACATAGACACATATGGAGTTAAGGGTATGATGTATTTAGATTTTATCCATGCAAGGAGAACTAGGCGGAAGAAACAAAACTAAGCTAATGAACAATTGATTTAGGTATTATACAGAGACTGTGGTTTAGTGACCTAAATTGCACCGTAATCTTTAAAAGATTACAGTATTTGGGTAGAAAAAATGATCTCTCTTTCTATAATGGCATCTCTGTATAAGAGGATATTATTGGATATACGCTGCATGGTAGAAGCACATATTTTTCTCTATCTTTCAGCAATTCAGAGTAGTTCTCAGATACATCTGAGAAGTAGCACTGAGGAATTAGTCTTCATTTATAACCAAACAGTCTCGAATAACATTTTCTTCCAATTTTTGTTTTAAAGGTCTAACATTTGATCGTATGTTTTCTTTAGTTAACTTTCTATATTATATGGCAATCTCTGCGGTTATTTTTTTCAAAGATAAAAAAGAAAAAAAAAGCATGCTCAAAATGTAGAAGTTATTTTTGCAGTAACGTATGTCATGATTTTTAAACATTCAGGCCTTTAAACTTTTTTTATAGTGTATGTTCTTGCCAATCCCAGCACAGTTCTACAAAGTAAAATATTTGGCAGTGAATTCATATTAACAGATGGAACAAGAAATTAACACGTTTTTGCTTCGCTAATTCACAGTTCTTTTAATACGCTAATTCTAAATCACCTGTTCTGACTTTGACAGGCTACAGACACCTGTTTGGGGTAATATTCCACAGCTAATTACTACACGAAAAATTCAGTTTCCAACAAAAGGGTTTCTGTGTGAAATTGTCATAGTTAAAAAATTAAGTAATACTAAACACATACAAATGTATTTCAGATGTCTTAATTTAAATACCATTAATCTGCAACTTCTCTTTCACTAAAGAATGATATATGAAAACCAGACTGTCCTCTTAGTGTTTGAATTCTGTCTGTCACACTTTACACCATGGTTGCACTGATCAAGTCAGAATTTCTTCCCAGTTGCAGTGATTACTGTATTACTGTATTTTAAATGGCAGGAAAAGAGTATAGAATTTTCAAGTGGCTGGAAAAATTCCTAACTGTATGTTAAAAATGACTCAGGAGAGTTAAAAAAAAAATACTGACAAGATGAAAGAGAAAAAAAAAAAAGAAAAAGAAAAAGAAAAACTTAGCCTGGGTGGCATCGTATGGAAGGCAGACAATAAATAAATAGGAAGTTCACTGAACTGTGGAGTTTGAGGTATGACCAACTGGCGTGAGGCACCGAGAGGACCACTGCTAAAAGAAGTGCAAGGTCATGATGCCAGGAAGCTTATGGATATGAAAATCAAATCCTCCCTCCCCTTCTATTTCAACCTCTTAACAAACTACTAATTTCCACTAAATCCTGATTTTCTTTATCTCCCCATATTGTTCTCCGTTATTCCAACAGGGTTATTTTCCCTCTGTCACCTTTGTGATTTCCTTTCACAGTGACTTTTTCACTTCAATTTCCCCACAAAACCTCGTAGAGGAGAATGTGGAGGCAAAGACTGTTATGTGTGGGAGGGTAGGTTGGTGGAATAAGAAGCAAAAATCAGAAACGTAAGGTTTTTCGATGTTTGTAACATAACGACAGATGCTGAGGTAGAGTCTATCTTTAGGTTTGCCAAAGGTTCCATTTTGTGTGTCTGTTTTTTGATTCTCTCTAATTGCTGTTCAGCTGTGTATGTGGCTTTGCTAATGTGTCTTCCTTAGCCACGTTTGGGAAGCAGAGAACTTGTCGTTTCTTTAATTAACCTTTATGTCTTAGAACCCGGATAGTAGAGTTCATCAAGCAAGCACTCTTGGAAGTTTGAAGATTCATGCTGTTGTACTCTGCTTTTGAAAAGTTATTGCACGAAGGGTATTTTTAAAATGCTTTTTTATTTTGTAAGACTTCAGGTGGATGAGGAGAAAGCTTGTTTTTCACATTCAGCCTCCTTTTAATTTTGTTGTTTTTCTCCCAATTGCTGCTCCAGAAAGCACATGGTCTTTCTCTAAAACCATGCTTTATGACATTGCTATTTGCAGAAATTTAACTGGCAGCCCACCCCAGGAAGATAAAATCCCATTTCATCCAAGTTTGATTCCCCTCCTACACCCACACCTGAAACCATATTTCTGCCAGAGCCTACATTCTGCTAAGGAGGAAACCAATCTTTTATAATACTTTAACATACGTGAATTTTATTTTATTTTTAATTAAAAAATTGCGTTTCTCATCCAAAAATGCTAGATGACATTTAAAGCTAGAAAAGAGTTTCCAAATAACTCACCTTTACAATTAACTCTTATCAGAACTACAGTTATTTCACTGCACTGGGAATAAGCAAATGGCTATGACGTAGTTGTGAAGTTGAAAGGCCTCCATCACCACTCAAGTTCTTGGCGAAGTTCAGAAGTATGTTATCTTACAGGGGTTTGCTCAGGGCTCAAAGTTTGAAAAAGAGTGACTGGTACACAATTGGAATGAAATCAACTTTTATTTTCAGTTAATAAGACGCCTCAGGAATACACTAAACTTCCTCGTCTTTAAGAGAGTGAAAAAAGACTCTAGGAAGCTTGTTCAGAAATCTCTGGGTTCCCTGAAAACAGTTTTAGATATACACTTGCTACCTCTAACGCCACTTGAGTGAATCAGATCTAGATTATAATACAAAATATTCAAGATTTAACAGTTAAAGGAAAATGACCTTGAACAAGTATATTTGAGATTATATTCGATGTGAAAGTTTTTAAAGTTTATTTATTTATTTTGATAGAGATATCAAACAAGTCGGGGAGGAGCAGGGAGAGAGAGGGGAAGAGACAGACAGAGAGAGAAGGAGAGAGAGAATCTCAAGCAGGCTCCATGCTGCCAGGCAGAGCCCAATCTAGAGCTTCAACTCATTAAATAATGAGGACATGACCTGAGCCAAAACCAAAAGTCCAGCACTTAACTGACTGAGCTACCCAGGCGCCCCTTCGGTGTGAAATTCTTCAGCAAATTGTTCAAGGTGATGGATGACATTACAATGCAGTTTCAGTCATGTGTCTTCAGTGAAAACACTTTGATAAATCGGTCAATTAATGAGAAAAACTAATATCACTGATCTTCCTACTTTAATATATTACTTATGGATAATATCTGAAAAAAATCATGTCACTTTGCCAGGTACAAATGCGTATGTATATATTTTTATTTGTATGTAAGTATATATGTACACATACATGTACATGGGTACATGTATATACACATAAATGTTAGGGAGCCTGTTCAGTCCTTCAAAGAGGATTGCAGATTACAACAGATTAAAGAGTTACCATGGCAACAATTATATTTCACTTAGTCACGTTTCTAAGCAAGTAAATGTTCAACATACCAGACTTATTTAAAAGGCAAGGATTTATTTTATATAACTAGCAGATACCGTTAATTAATAATCACCATTTATACCCTTATACATATTTTAAATTATTACCTCCATATATAACTCAATGTGCTATATTTACTCTCTTACTTATAGGCTATATTTTAAAAAGAATTAAGCAACTTTTGTTTAGAAAATTTAATCCTCTTAATGTAATTCACCCCAAACCAATTTTATTAATATGTTACCTCTTGTAGAAGCATGGGATTATTATAATAATGATAGGTTACCATTTATTGAGCACATAATAAAACACCAAGCACTCTCAATAAATTATTCCTAATCGTAGGTTTATTGTTCCATTTCACAGGATAGGTAGCTGGGATCCATGGAGATTAATAACTTCTCTACTCTCAGTGCAGTGACCAAGATAAAATCCCAACCTGAGACTCAGTAATTACAAACCCCATTCTTTTTTTACTGTGAGTTGTTGATGATCAGTGTTTAAGTAGCTGGATAGGTAGAATTCAAGTTTAGAAATAACCATTATCAGAAACCAATAAAGGCACTTAGATCATGATATAGTCAAATGAACTATCTGTATAAGAACTCAAAACTAACGTGCACAAAATACCCAATGAACAAATTGCTTCACTTTAGTGATAGGAATGTTTGTTTATCCCTAGAAGTATTTTTTTAGATTTTTTAAATGTTTATTTATTTTTTGAAAGAGAGAGACAGAGACAGAACATGAGCATAAGCAGGGGGAGAAAGGTTTTAGAGAGAGAGAGAGGCACAGAACCTGAAGCAGGCTCCAGGCTCTGAGCTGTCAGTACAGCACAGAGCCCAATGCAGGGCTTGAACCTACAGATTGCAGGATCATGACCTGAGCTGAATTCAGACGCTTAACCGACTGAGCCACCCAGATGCCCCTATCATTAGATTAATGTCTAATAGGGTGTGACTCAAATATCTTATATTTTAAAAATTCAACTATCATGTTGTTTACAAATTATTCATTTGACATTGCTTCTACCTTCAAGGAGTTTACAATTTAGTAAATAAAGTTTAGAGCTTGAATTTTCTACTTTAAAATGCTTCTTTGTGTTTCTACAAAGTACTATATTTTTTATCAGCAAATTTTCCTTAGATATGTTGTTACTTTAAAGAGTTTTCTTTTAGTTTCTATACTAAAATATCTTTGGCAACTATATTAAAATGCCCTGCCTGATTGTAACTCATGACTGGATTGTGATATTCCCAGGCCAAAGACCATATCTGACTTATTTAGTAACAGTTTTCTAGTCTTTTCACAGTCATAGATACACAATGAAAGTTTAATTTTTTCATGTTCTATTTATTTCTGAGGGAAAGAGCGTGTGAGCAGGGGAGGGTCAGAGAGAGGGGTAGACACAGAATCTGAAACAGGCTCCAGGCTCTGAGCTAGCTGTCAGCACAGAGCCCGACGCGGAACTTGAACCCACAAACCATGAGATCATGACCTGAGCCGAAGTCGGATGCTTAACTGACTGAGCCACCCAGGCGCCCCCACAATGAAAGCTTAATAACTCAGTGTTAAATGATTGCAGGGGTGGATGGATAGATGGATGGATGGGTGGGTGTGAATTCTGGGAGATAACTATGTGACAGTGAAAGTGAGGAGAAAAAGAACACTCACGTACAAACAGAAACACTGGTAATCCAGAAGAGAAAAGCTGAAGATTTCAATGACTTCATTTAGGAAACCTTTATTGAATATCAGGCACTGAGTTAAACATGAAGCTATGATGATGAGGGAAAATTAATGGTGGCTGGCCCCATGGGGTTTACTTTCCAATGGGGGAGGTACAAATAATAAATACATAAACATAGTAAATAAGATAATTGCTTTATTTGATTATTGCTATGAACTAAGCAAAAAAATCTGCAAAGTGGCACAAAACTCACTTGGGGGACCACTTTAGACAGCATAGATGGAAAGGTCAGGAAGAGATCTCTGATGGGACTCAGCAATGTGAAGGAGGAAAAGCGCATTCTCCTGAGCATAGAGGAGAAGTCCAGCAGCAAGGGTGAAGGAAAAGGAGTTATGCATCCTTTAAGGAAGTGAGTAATTGCCCATCATGGCACATTCTTTGCCTTCCTTACTGCCAAACGTAAAAATTTCTGGGGTAATATTTTTGAAACCCAGATAGAGAACACTTACTCTTTTACTAAGAGGTGGGACACAGCTGTTTCTATATTATAAAAGCTTTCCAGGTGCTTCTGTACAGGATAGAAAAACAACAGCATCAATACTGTCATCTTGTGATTTCTACTAGCTAAAAACAACAGTTATAGAAAAACGCTAACAACCAGGATAGAAATAATAACACCAATGAGAACACCACTAACTCTACTCTTTCCAACAATTTTAACAAAGAAAATAACCAGAATCATGTTATATACCTGAATCACTTTAATTCCCCTCAGAAATAAATATATATTAAATATTCATTTGTATGCATCAAAAATTCTTTAAATTGATCCAAATAGGGTATTATTTAAGGAAAATTATAACCATAAATCTCTCTCCCCCCAAAATTTAGACAATCAACTAGTCAATTAAGCAGTCATATACTAAATATGTCCTCAGTCAGGTAGCATCATCAGCATCTCTGAGAGTTTTTCAGAAATGCAGAATTCCAAGCCACTCTAGACCCACTGAATCACATTTTGCATTCTGACAGCTTCTCAGGAGATTTGGATGCACAATAAAGTTTGAGAACTTCTTGAGCACTACTTTATGTGCCCAATCCCATGCTAGGTACTAGAGTACGTGGAAGCAATACAAATTTACCAGGGTTTTAACTTTCCCAGTAGGATCTAAATGGTTATAATTGGAAAAAAGCAAAAAAAGAAAGAAAATATAAATCTAATAGGTGTTGGAGACTTTACTTTGAATTTGCATGTGAGCCACAGTCCTAAGTCTAGTTACTAACTCTGATCCATAACATAAGATTCTTTGGTCAATTTGTTTCCAAATATGCAAACTCACTATAAGGGTACATGATAGAACCCATCAGCCCTCAATATACAGCCAGAATCCCACCATTGTTTTGAGTCTAGAGCCTAGATTACGGAAAATAGCTTCCTAATTGGTTTCTTCCATATTTGCCCCTATTATAGTTTATGTTCCAATAAATTGGTAAAGTCAGTGACTTTTCCCTTTTTTTAAAACAAATATATTTTTTAAAGTAAATTCTGCCCCAGATGTGTGGCTTGAACTCACAGACCCCAAGATCAAGAGCTGCATGTTCTACCAACTGAGCCAGCCAGGCTGGCTGTCACATAAACTCAGTGACTTTTCAAAGGCCTTAGGCTTATTGTTCCCCTCTCAAACTAATCTTGCATAATTACACTATATGTACTTATGGTGTCTGCTAAAATGGTAATGCTTCAAATACATTTTTCTTAGACACTTCATTTAAACCAGACTTCTCATCTACCTCTGTGTCTTTTTCCCTCAGTCTCTCTCCAACTCTATCTTGCACTTTTCTTCGTGGTTGTCGTCACTCTCTGTAAGCACACTGTATCATTTTATTAACTACTTTATTGCTTATGTTCACACTGAAATATAAAATCCAGAAGGCAGGGACTTTATCTTTCTGGTCTACCAGTTCTTAGATGAATGCCATATAAATAATAGAGGCAGAAGAAAGAGTTCTTGAATGAATGTTGAATGAAATCAGTATTCTAGGGTGTTGACAGTATGGTTATATCATTATCAGAAATATTGAGCCCCTAATATATGTCATTGTGGTAGATGAAAAAGAATGATATATCAAACAGGATATGCCTACTGGAGACAGACAATACAGTTGAGTAATAAGTAAATGAATAAAAGGGAGGCATACAGTATACAAAATAAATTCTTCAAGGAGTTAAATCCTGAAATTTTTCAGGAGTTAAAAGGTGAGTCCGGTAGCCGGAAATTGAAGAAAGAAGACCATTTTGATAAGTAAATAATATGGTAATGACATTTTCAGAACCATAAATGGCAAGCTTTAGGGTTGAAATAGATGAAGCATTATTCATGAACCTGTAAAAGTACCTCTGAAACCCATAGTTAGAAAGATAACCAGTGACCAGTTTATGGTAGCTTCACCACCTAAACTAAGATATTTGTATTTCATTCTATGGACTTATTTTCTTTTTTGAGAAAATAGTCAAGTATTCAGAAAGATGTTTGGGAGGATTCATGCAAAGGTGGTATGGAGGATGAACTGGGTTGGGAAGAGGCTGCACAGAGAGACAGCTGCTAGGAGATTCCAAATCATACATGGAAAGTAGCAGAGGATAAGGAGTAGCATTAGGGACAATAAGGTATTAAACCTAGTCGAAGATATATTAATTGTTAGAAGAGTATACAACAAGGAAAAATACTATACAAGTAATTGCTATCATCATCATCTTCATCACTGTTAGCACATGTAGAACCATTACAAATCTTTCCCCCAGTCGGAACGGTAAGGGCACTAACATAAGCTGTATAGAAAGTAATTTTTCCAGAGATAAGGATATTATCATTTTCTGGTGGTATAAAGTGCAAATCAGTGGGCTGTCTTTTAAAGTGACAGTTCTGCCAATTAGAAACATTTTCAACTCTGAAAACAGGAGTTCATTCTCATCTTCTCAGAAAAAGCCATAACCTCACTTCCAGATAAAGGGCCTTCCTCTCTCCCCTTCCTCCAACCACCCCCACAGAGTCAAGACAAAAGACCAGAGATTTTCCTCTATTGTGAAGTGTCTTTTGTTTGTTTGCTAGATGGGAAACCCCTCATACATTCTTCATTGTTTCCTCTTTCTAAATATATTTTTTCTAATGTTTTTATTTATTTCTGAGAGAGAGAGAGAGAGAGAGAGACAGCATGAGCAGAGGAGGGTCGGAGAGAAAGGGAGAAACAGAATCTGAAGCAGGCTCCATGCTCTGAGCTGGTGGTCAGCACAAAGCCTGACACGGGGCTCAAACCCATGAACTGTGAGATCATGACTTGAGCCGAAGTTGGACACTTTATTTTTTCAATATATTTTTTAATGTTTTTATTTCTGAGAGAGAGACACACAGCATTGTTTCCTCTTTCTAAATGACAATTTTCTTAAACAAAACTGAGCATATTAAAATCGATCCGAAAGAGTGAAGAGTGTTAAATGAAAAAATATAAACTATGTTTCTATCTTCATACTGGGGTGGGATCTTAATAAATATTTGTTGTCCTCTCCCACCAGCACCTAGTATGGTACCTTAACAACATTAATTCTCAATAATTGCTTATCAAATAAATGAACATTACTAAATTTGCATTAAGCATTGAACTTTTAAACCATTGACCAATAAACATGCAAATGCCCAGATGCAAATGTCTTCATACAAATATCTTCTAGTGTTGCACCTCAATGGTGAACTTGACATTTTTTCTTAGTCTCTCTCTTTAAAAAAAAAGTTTTTCTAAGTTTATTTATTTTGAGAGAGAGAGAGAACATGAGTGGGATAGGGGCAGAGAGAGAAGGGAGAGAGAATTTCAAGCAGGCTCTGTGCTGTGTCAATGCAGGAATCACACCCATGAACTATGAGATCATGACTTGAGCCGAAATGAAGAGTTGTACACTAAACCGACTGAGCCACTCAGGCTCCCCTTTTCATCTTGCTAATCCAAAAATTTCCCTTCTTGTGTACTTGGGTATTTTCTTTTCCCCACAATATTCAAGTTAATACAGTGACTTCAATGTCTTATCTCTGACCCCCAATTTATTTGCTATGATATGTCTTTTGATGCTTTTATATTGATTGCTCTATTTCCTTTTTCATTTTTTTGTCCCTTTTATCCCCTTCTTAGGCAACATGATAGTTTTTCTTTACTGAGTCCCACTTTTATTTTATCAAATGCTGTTACTTTGTATTTTTAAAATGTATTTATAAAAGTATAAATTCTTGGTCCCATATTCTATGTACCCTAAACCACCTACTCTCTGCTGTGTACACATCTTTCCGACTTATTTCACAAAACTCTTTTCTGACCTGCTCTGTAAGAATATTCCTATCTCTGCAGTTTGTTGCCCAAGTTATTGTATTCCTAATTGGATTAGAAAACTCATCTTTATGGGGCCTTTCATGTGTTCTGTGCACTTATGGTTTTCTGTAAACAAAAATAATAAATAACAGGTGGGTAGCTAAATATATAACTCACTGGGAATCAAGCATTTCAAGAGGAGGAAAAGGCTATGTCAGAAGCAGTCTACATAGATTACACTGAGTCCAGTAGAAACATAAATATGCTCAGCCATCCATTTTTAAAAATACTTTTAATGTTTTATTTATTTCTGAGAGAGAGAGAGAGAGAGAAAGAGAGAGAGGCAGCATGAGCAGGTGAGGGTCAGAGAGGGAGAGAGACACAGAATCAGAAGCAGGCTCTAGGCTCTGAGCTGGCTGTCAGCACAGAGCCTGACATGGGGCTCAAACCCACGAACCATGAGATCAAACCTGAGCTGAAGTCGGATGCTTAACTGACTGAGCCACCCAGGCACCCCATCAGCCATCACTTTTAATAGACTAAAACCTGTTATTTTTTAGTCAATAAAAAGTAACCTTTTTTACTTATCTACCAATTTTTTTCAGAAATGTATTGTAATAAATGTTATTATAACTATGTTTTTTATAGCACTAAACATGAAATCTGTCTTCTGTCTCATCATTACCCTCTTCTTGGTAGGTACAGAGACAGATGAAGCCAATGAAAGATGATTAAAACTGTGTAGGGGACCCCCAAAACATAGAAGTTGCTAATGTAAAATAAATAATCTGGTTTGGATTCTCTAACTGTAGCAATCTCCTCTTCCCATGTCCCACCTCCTACCAGACAAAGGAGGGCTGGGTGGCGATGGGCTGGAGCTGGCTACAGAGCCTGTCGTGTCCATCTCCTCAGCTCCACATCTCCTAATGTCACGATGTTAGCTTGCAGTGGCCTGTGGTGGGAGCATGCACACTGTGGAAATCGGATTTTTCCCCAGAGATCCTATGGTAGACATTTACCAGCACAGTCCTGCGCCAGGGCCTGGAAATGTGTGGCAAAAATATGCTGAAGGTTACTTCGCCTCAAGCTTAGAGGATAATTCCTGAGAGAGAGCTGGAAGAAGGAAGGCACACCCTAAGATTCTGACCAGGCGGAGCAGAATTCAGGGATTAATTCAGAAGATGCTATCTATTCTGGGAGAAAAGATCAGAACAGAGTTAAAGGAGAGACTAGGCAGGGAAACCTGGGGAAATTCTCTGAGCAGAAAAGTGGGGAGATACACATTCTTTTGCATCTGCCTGTTGCAGTCTCTTAAGGGAATGGAAGAGGGCAGGGCTAGTGGGGTTGGGCTTAAAGTCTCTAAGGTGAATGGGTTGCAGCTTTAAACAAAAAGGGAATTTTTTTTAGGGTTATAAGACAGCAGAGCATCAAGGCTCCGGCCGAGTAACAGATGTGCCTGGTGAGACTGGCTTGCTGTACCTCAGAGAAGCACCATCTCCCTGAACAAAGCCTTTGCATGGGGCCTAACAGCCTCGGCTCCCTGCAGGACAAGCCACAGCCACAGTTCTGGGTAGCAACAGACAGCCCTGGGTTCCCGGGATATCTCACCTGGCTCTAGAGGCCCACTAACTTTTTCCTGGGGAAGGACAAGTTCTCAGAAGGAAGATTTTGTGGACTCAGATAAGAGGAAGAAGGCCTCGGAGCACACAAACCAGAATGCTCACGTTTATACAAAATGTATAAACACATGTTCAGGTCAAGTGCCTCTGTACAACGTTAATTCATGGTAAGGATAGAGAGAACTCTTTCGGTTGCAAATGATACAAGCTCAACTTAAATTTATGTGAGCAAAAAAAGGAATGGGATGAT
Organism: Crocuta crocuta; assembly: GCF_008692635.1. NCBI lineage: Eukaryota > Metazoa > Chordata > Mammalia > Carnivora > Hyaenidae > Crocuta > Crocuta crocuta. The sequence goes on along the minus strand of NW_027530545.1, from coordinate 11,779,955 downwards.
TTGCCTCTCCTCTTATGTTGCCCAATGGAATTATTTCTAAGCAGATTTCCTCTCACAGAGTGTTCAAAGTGATGTGCATGTCAGCATTCAGGCAATCAGCCTAGGAGAGATTGCTTGTTTCCCAAAACTTCCGGCAAAAAGTCCTCAGGGGACTTCTCGTTGGCTTGGCTCTGGTCATGGACCCTTCCCTGAACCAACAACCATGGGCAGAGACATGACATTTTCTCACGGCCAGGAGTTGGTGCCTACATGTGGACAAAGGGTAAGAGCCCATCAGCTGAGAGGGGAAAGGTGTTTTCCCCAAAGGAAGAGGTACAGACTAGACATATGGACACATCCATTGGCAGCTGTCTTCTTATTAGAGTTGCAGGGAACTTACTGATAGCTGCTAAGAGTAGATAAAATCTTAAGTATCATCACTCTATCTAGGACATTACTTCCTTTATTGCTGTTTTATAAGCTCATTTGCATTTTCCCCAAACTCTATACCTTCTAAAATTTCTCTCTCCTGCATGTATGGACTATTCCTTATTTCTGGTGTAGTTCCAGACAGGCTGCTCAGTCCCTCTGTGTCATGCTCACCCTCTTCTTGGCTTCCAGATCTGTACCAGGGTTGGGCTCTTTTGGTGGCCGGTCTCCTATGCAATTTGTTTCTGTCAAACTGGCTGAAGCACTTAGGAGAGGCCGTGTTGCTTCTGCCAAGAAAACCCATTGTTTAAGTGAGAAGGGGCTCCTTTATTAGCAGACAGAAGCTAATAAACTTACTACCTCAGGTATTACTTTTATTCATAACTTTGAAATTTTTATCAAAGACTAGGTTATATACTCTATAACTTTTCATAGCCCACATTAGATAACTTATAAAATGAATATTCCAGATACGATAGGATACCGACTATTTAATCTGAAAATGCAATTATGGACTTTCCACTAAATATAGGAATACAACAGAACAATACCACAATATAATAGGAATGTTATCCTTAGAAAATAAGAGAAAATAATTACAAAATTAAACAGTTTCATTTAGTTAGAATTTTGAGGACCAAATAAGTTTTGCAACTTCCCCATTTTAAACTCTAAAGTTTCCTGATGAAAAAAAGGTCAGCACTACTATGGACAGAATGACCAAAAGCCTCGACTAATTATTGCTGTCACTGAAGGTGTGTTTCCTTTCTGCTGGGGCTTCCTGATGCTGGTATGTGGCACTGGTATAGAAGGGGAGGAATTCATTTGTGAAATGTTTGTTTTAATAACTCGAAGAATGCCCACGATGGAGGTTTCATGTTATTATAAGTATGTAACATGTTTCTATATGCAACAATATGAAAATAATTCCTTAATTTTTAGTGTTCATACCTCCAGCTTTAGCCAGCTTGCTGTATGTCTTGGATTAATCAATATCAGCTAACTTTGGAAATCGTATTTGCTGCTATAAAGGTAAAGGACTTTGCTCACTGGCCCTCCCCTGACTGTACTCCCTGGTTTGCCCAGGATTTTCCTGGTTTGATGCCTGTTTTCCCAGTGTAAGTTTAAATGTACCTCCTTGCACTCCATAAACTGCTTCAGTTCAGAGAATGTAAATAAGCTAAGTTTATGGTACATATGAGAATTATTTTTGTTTTGAAATGATGGAATGCTTGCCAAAAACAGTGGAATTGGGTAATGAATGGGGTTATAAAAATAGTTTTCTTCAGAAATCTTTAACATTTGATGAAGCTAGAGATGTACATCACTCAGATATGGCTGAGGGAGAGTCTATGAATATATGAAGTGACTGATACTTGATGATCACTTTTGCTCAGCATGCAAAACTGCAAAAATCTTCGAAAGGAATGAAACGTCCAACAGTGTGAGGAAATTTATCTTAAGATTGGAAATCAGTCTTATCTCAAAAATGATTTTCTGTTTTATTTCCTAATTTAAAAAAATTCTAGACACCCAATGGGCCATAGATCAATAAATTACAAATCTTTAAGACTTCCTGAAAAAGCTTTATTGTTTCCATTGGAAAAAGCATACGGAGAGATAGAAGCACAGAAAAGCCACACCATGTGCTATGTCATCGAAGATATCTGGGGTTCAAATTTCAGCTCTGCCTCTTATTAGTTCAGACTATGTTTCTTTGATTTTAAATTGCATTATTAACATACTATGTCTGCATAGAAACCCATCCGCACATAAAATTACAGGCAAAACACAGATTAGCATGTGATCATTGTTTTCCTTAGTTATAACATCCACTAAGGTTAATGTCTGTGTGTCTTGTAGTTTGTTTTCCTATTCTTCTTCCTTGGAATTACAGCCCATTCTGTGTGGAGGGAGGAAATACTCTATGGCTTTCTTTCAGTGTTTACATACTTAATTCCTGAAGTGAAATACCTGCTAAAATAATTCATGTTTGCCTTTGATGGACAGCCACCGACATAGAAAGTCGAAGATATTCTCCATGGCAGAAATATTTATTACTTTGTAACCTAATACTTATTTGTGTTGCCTTTTAGTGAAGAAATGCAGGGAGGGTAAAACTGAATCTGTTAGTGCAGGTTGAAACATTCACTGATACTTTTTGTTCCTGTGTTGTACAAGCTTAGCTGGGGAAAATCTATACATTGGTTTTGAAGCCATAATCTTATGTTCAGTGTGAATGCTGATTCATTGTATAAAGATTAATTTTTAAGCAATGTAGCATTTCATCAGAGTAACAGGGCACTTGATTTCCTTTCATCCATATGAAAACAATTAGGAAAAAATGCCACTTATCTTAAATAGTATTTGTCAGATTTTCTTCATCAAACTTGGTAAATACAGATCTCTTGACATTTTGATGAATTTTCATCACTTTGTGGTAAACCTAAGTGACTAGGCTGTGGCCCGTGAACAGCTTTTGTTTCTGTGTGACATTAAAATGTATTTTTTTTAAAAAAACATGATTATAATGAATATTCAAAATTAGATTCATTCTCCAGCATATGCACAATAGGTCAGAAGTCGTGGCTTGAGAAGAACACTTACTAGTCAATCTCGAGGTCTTATTATTTCTTATGAATCTCATCTTTTCACATGGTTCAGAGATATAACTATCAAAGAGGAAGAGCAGCTAAATATATACCAGTTTCAGTTCACCTAGGCACTTTGAAAATTCATTTCACATGTGGTTAAGTTAAAAGTTGGTGTATCTCCCTCACTGTATATCGTCTTGACTCAAAATTTCTTGGACCGTATGTTCAAAACAGCTTGAAACAGACATTATAAATGAAGAATAATCAGTTACCATAGTTCAGAGCATTTTTTTCAAATACTCTTCAATTTCTGGTTCCAGCAGAATTTTATTTACTCAAATATAAATCTTTTTTTTTTAATACTCTAGAGCCTCTTCCTCAACAGAACACCTCATTTTAGTACAATTGTTTTTATATTCTGTCACAGGGTGATGATGATAAATGGAAAATGATTAAGTATATTGTTTGTCAGTTTTCTTCTTTCACAATTCAATAAATATTCCCAGAGTCCTCCCTTGTCACCTTACTTATAGTGATTACCAAGTGGAAGATATGCTTTAAAGTCAAGGACAAAATCTAGTTTTTATTTTGGTTGTTGTTCCTTGCCAAAAATATAAAATATGTATCCAAAATTGGATGCCTACAAACCAAGTTAATTACTTAGATATATTAAATCTTTTATTTGGGGACCTTGAGCTATTGAATACTTATATGAGGGGAATAAAAGCACTTTGAGCTTTTAATTCAGTGGAGGTATATCGGTAATTCATTGAGAGGCGTATTCATAATGTAATTCTTTTATGTTGGCTTCACTTTTAAGGTTTAAATCACTGGTTTCCACATGCAATGCACTTATTCAATGAAAATTTATTACATTTACTAGTTATTAAACACCAACAACAATCACTAACAAGAATGATGACAAACAAAAAAAGGAAAATAAAAGCAAATTCTTTTCCTAAATATTACCCACACTGGCTTTTGTGTTCCCTGAAATCTGCCCCCCCCCCTTATTTTTACTGTTGTGGTATTATATTATAAAAATTCTCAGTTGAAAAGCTAATTTTATTATTTATTTGTTTATTTCTAAACTGTCCTGTTCAGAATAGTCTTAGGGTCACACATTTATTGTATCAAATACAATAAGGCAATAAATTAGAGATATTTAACCAAGAAGAGAATATCACTGGGGAACTTACGATTTTCATGACCTACATTTTTATGACATTTTATGGCTTTCAGAGTCTTTTTCTCATTTAATATTTTTGTTACTATATTCTTTCTGTGATCCTAAAATCCAAAAATGTGATTTCCTATCTGTTGATTAACACCAGTGAAGGAAGCATTTTTACTGTTTCTATAAGAGAGAGAGTGATGTTTCAGAGACTTCAAATAACTTACCCAAAGACACAGCTACTTAATGACAGATCTGGAATTCTATCTTGTCTGCCTATGTCTACTGTGTGCTAGGAAGAATGGTGAACAGCTTTATAAGCTGAAGCTCTAATCCCTGTGTACTCAGCCAAACCTTTGTATCTTTCAGGGTCCAGCCTAAACCTCTTCTTTAATGTGACCTCTCCAACAGTTAAACCTATTTCAAATGATCGATTTTCTGAGTTATTTTATTTGCCCTCAATTTGACATGTCATCATATATTATTTTCCAATATTACGTATTTATGAATGTATGTGTTACTGACTTCTCTCTCCTATGATATTTAAGTAAAAGCAACTTAATCACTGTATTGTATATACTTGTTTGCTCTAAAATTACCCTTGATTTCTAAATGATAAGCAACAGCTTTACTGTGATTGGTAAGGTATGTTAGATGAATTCCAAGAGGACTCCCACGATCTCTGCCCTCTGGTCTTACACCCATGGTGAGGTTACATTATATGGTGAAGATAATGGTGTTACTCCCTTGATTCAGTTATGTTTTATGGAAATGGTGAACAGATTTTGCAGGCCTGCTTAAGATCTCAGACCAGTTGACTTTAATGGATGGGCCATACTTAATCTGGTGAGCCCTCTAAAAGAGGTTCTAGATGTGAGTGAAAATCTACTGGCCTTGTAGAAGCAAACAGCTATGTTTCGAATTGTGTATGGAGAGGAGTTGTCTCTAAGAAGTAGGGGACTTAGCTCTATAACCATGAGGAAGTGAATCCTGGTAAAAACCACAAGAACTTGAAAGAGAACCCTTGAGCCTCAGAAGGGATAGCAATCCTACCTGACACCTTGATTACAACTTGTGCTATCCTGAATAGAGGACTCAACTAACCTCCGCCTGAACTCTTGACCCATGGAAACTGTGAATTAAGAAATGTATTTTGTTTTGAGCTGCTAAGTTGAGACAATTTGTCACACTGTCTTAGAAAGTCAATACTTAATGCTATATCTAATAGTAAACAAAACTTGTTAATTTTGTGAAAATTATATATATGCACATATATCCATATATATATCTTATGCATATTATTTGTACACACAACACATGTCTAGCTTAGCAGCAACATCTTTGTCTTAGAGTTTTAGTTGCAAAACTTTCACCAAAGTTGTGGAACCACTCTAAAAATGTTATGAGAACACATATTTGAAAGGAAATTGCCTCGTGATTAAGAATAATTTCAGAGAAAAAAAAAGAAAGCTGACATTAAACTTAAAAGCTTAGTGTCTATTTGTCAAAAGTAAAAGAGAAGAATTTAAGTAAAAACTGGCCTACAAGATCTATAAAGTATAAATAATGTAGTGTAATGTTAATATTTCAATGCCCCGCTTGAGGATTTTTATAAATATACCTTTCTACCACGCTACCATTTTTCCCATCAAATTTTAATGTATAAAATAAATTTGCATAAAATTCCCAAGTATAATTGTATAAGACAAATATATGGCATACCCATAGTCAGAAATGTGTTAAATTTATAAGTATTTCATAAGTAGCCATGTATGATTCCTAAGTCTCTGTCACTTTACAGTTGAATAAAGTATATGTGGTAGGCTTTTGGGGACATTGTGTAAGGGCAAAGAAACCTAGTGAGTGAATCATGCCTTCAGAGTTTTGTAGGAGCATATGCACAATATTACTACACTCTTTATGCAATTTCTACATATTACCCAAATGGAATTATGATTTTTTTTTTCTAATTCAATTTGTCTTCAAGGTTTTATTTCTCCATCAGTGATATATTGGAAAACTCCTCTAGGCAACAAATATACACGGGATGAATTGTAATTTTCCATTTCTAACGTAATATGTTCGGTAACTGTCAATGTCCCCAGATCAATCTGGATGTCCACAGAGAAAGTATTTATTTGCACATTAAACATAGGAGCCCTACATTATATACATACTCTTTTAAGTTTCCCTTATGAGGATGTTCAAGTAGCTACTGCTCAACTAATGTCACTTTCTCCCTAAAGAATATCATTTCTTTGGTTGGGGTTGTAAGTTGATGTCCTCATTCTGCCCTTAATTAAGACAGGTCTTTGGGCTGCTCATACATTCATTTACTTCAGCTCCACAGGACAGTAATTATGACTGCAGTAGAGGTTGCTAGGAGGAGCAGATCCATATGAAAGAGTTTGTCAACTATGAACCCATTCACAAGCCAGAGTGGTCTGTATTTAGTGCATCACAACTAAACATATATTGTCCCCATGGGATCTATAGTTTAGCAATTATTTTTCATTATGTTCTTTGACTGGCCATTGTACACTGATAGACTTTAAGATCCTTTGGTGAAGACGTCTTCCTTTCCCAACCTTTCCATTTTGTAAAAGGTTATACCTTCCTCAGACCACTAAGGGACCATAGACCTTTTTATCTCTATGCTGGTACTTAACTCTGTCTGTCTCTGTGGCTAGCTTGTCAACTCTTCCGAGCAGGAATAGTGTCTTGTGCATTATTTATTTAGTCAAAATCCAGCAGAGCACATATTGCATAGTAATCCCTCAATAAAAAGGTTTTGGTTTCCCTTTGATAATGTTATTATCAACACATGAGTAAATGATAAAAATTTTTAACAGTTAGATCTAAGTAAGGATGACGTAGAGATGTCTCCCCTCAGAATCATTGAGCTAAACTTTCTGAGAGGCATATTGTTGAAACTAAAACAGTGAAAACATAAATACTCTTAAGAACTCCATGAGCAAAGAATGTGAAGTGAGTAGAAAGGCTAAGATTTTCTCTTGTAAAAAGAGAGACAATTGGATATTTTGGCAGTAGGGGAAGAGTTAATACCATTTCTTAAATCTGACCTTAGGTTTTAATTGTGATTCTAATGTTAATCATTATTAGGCATAAGCCTCACACCTCATATATTTAGTCAGTCTGTTTCCAATATCCAGAGCCATGTTAAATAAAGAACAGTTTTACAAAGCATACATTTCTAGAGTCCTTTCTATACTTTTCTCAAATTATATTTCTTATTGTACAAGCTACCTTTCATGAGCTGTCACAAAACTCTAAATATAATAATGCAGTTGTTTGAGTCAATAAATGACCCATCTCTCTTTTCAGTCAACCTGATGTATAAATAAAATTGTACCCCCTTTTGAATTATATCATACTTAGATCACAATATCAATTCAAACAGAGAGATGGATGTTCTGGGAACTAAGCGTACAAATATATTATTTCTTCTCTTTTAAATAAATAAAAGGAACTAATAATAATGTGACATTGTTGCCTACCCACTAACAGCAGCCTGGAATAAAAAAAAAAGTCTTCATCTGGTTGTCTTGATGGTGAGATATAACTGGCTTTCATAATGCTAGAGTTACAAATGTCCTCATATTTAAAAAATGTGTGATAAGATTCTTATCTCTTGTATATTTCAGTTGAGGTATTTTGTGTTTTATATTGTATCCAATAGGCCTGTTCAGAAATGAAGAGTATAGGAGGGAAAAGATGAACATCACTTCATAACAAGGCATTGAGATAAAGTATCCAAAATTATGAACTCTTCCAAATGCACATAGCCTTTTTATTCATTGCTTTTTCTATTCATATATCAAAGTGCTTCAAGTGGCTTTGATGACATACTTATGAATTCAGGCAAGTGCTCACCTTTAGCTTTCAGAGGTTATGCAGATTGCTTTTATTTGCTTGGCTGAAATCGAAGGGCCAGGAGTGTGCTGCAGATACATAACACCTTAAAGCAATTTCTTACATCGTCCTTAGCTGCTTTTCACAAACTTGCTGCAATTCTCCACCCAAACTTCAGGCAATGATAAGAATAAATGTCAAATATTATTAGTTCTGGAGTATAACTACTAATTTTGGTTTCGACTGCATAGTACATATAAAAACCTTGGAACATTTCCAGTTATCCTCACTATCATTTAGTCCTTAAAACCCAGAACAGACACTTAAAATGAAAAAAAAAAAAAAGTATACCATTATATTGAGGCGGCAGACGCCAAGTTAGCATTATCAGAAGATGAATACTTGTAGCCTTCACTGGCAACCTGAGCAGATATATTCTGTGTAATTAAATAAGGGAGCAGTTTAAAAAATAAAATTACAACATCTTGGGCAATCCTTTGTGAATAATGAAGTAAGCAGAAGAGAGATGAGAAAAAGTCCAAACGTGATTAGCGGTTGCTTTTCATGAGAAATTTTCTCCACCTCTAATTTGACTTTTCTGAAAATCTTTAATGAATACTTTCCTCAGTGATACTGTTTGTTGTTTTAAATATCATCACGGACTCTTTGCAATGTTATTACCAGATGAAGATGACACATTGGCGAACTTTATAAAATACCAAGCAGCTCTTGGCATGATATGTCTATGTTAACGTATTTAAGCCAGTCTTGGGCTCTTTCGCATGAATGTTAAGGTTATCACAATCCCAAAAAGAAACTGAAATTTTCAGAGACTCGCTTTGTGAAGAAAAAGACTTTGAAGGGAGAGGAAATATTAGGACATCGAGCAAAGTGACAGACAAGGTAGTTTAACTTGTTGGTATGTTTGCTGAAACTCAAAAGTAAATATACTGGAGCTGAAAGTGTTCCATTTTTATCCGCCTGCTGCAGTAATGGCTGTGTTACTTCAGGGCTTCTACTTCAATAATTGATCAGGGTTTGTATAGCACCGGCTAAGAGCAAAAATAAGAGTGTTGCTTTGAACAAACTGCTGCAATGTTATAGCATTAGGCACAGAAACAAGATTCGGGAAATATAGATATAGAAGAAACAGGAAAAAGATGGATACATTGGGTGGTAAAGACTGCTTCAGGCTAGAAAGTAATGAGAATTTTTCCGTAGAGAGTTTTGACCTGCTATTCAAAAATTGTTTCTTGTCTTAATAAATCCTAAAAGTGTAATTTACTTGCAAAAGGGAAAGAACAAAGGCACCAAAATTTTTTTGAGAACAACACTTGTTAAGGTTGATAAGTTGGGTTTCAAATGTGTGAAGAAAAATGTGTGACAGTTTGTTTTAAGGTGACAACCTAAGTGTTCAGATACTTCCATCTCTTGCTATTTATCAGGCAGCAGCCCAGTTGTGACTTCCACTGGCACGTGCGCAGTAGAGACTATACCAAAGTGGGATAAGCTGCATTCATCTAGAAAATAGAAAAGTGCTTCTACTTATTGGTATATTGACAGCTTCAGATCTCTATTTTTCTCAAGCTTGTAAAAATAAGGCCTTTTTTTGGGGGGGCGGGGCAGGCTCTAATTTGTTTTGCATTGAAAATAAACACCAATACTTTCAGGACATTTTTTTTTTCTTAACAGTTTTCCAAAGGTGATAGTTATTGTACATTTTCTTCTCTTTTTTTTTTTTTTCCTAATTTGAATCTCATCTGACTCACAGAGGTATCAAGTTAGTTGCCAACTCCTGCACACATATATGTGTCCATTCGACCAAAATTTGCATGTGTCCTAGAAGCTAATTAGGACTTTTCATTTTGGCCTTCTTGATTGTGTGTGCACACACACACACAGGCAAATCAACTTCTAAATTTAAATTAACATTTATAGCACTAACTACTGTAGCCTGCTGCTGAGGTGTGGCAATAGTGAAAAGCAATACCAGCAAGATGGCTAAAGTTTAATCATTGTGTAGAAAAGAAACTATGATGTTAGGAATAATGTGATTTTCCCATTAATGCATATTACAAAGAAGTTATTTGTTTTATGCCTAATTACTTACCATGGAGAAAAAGAAAATTAAGCAGTTATGTATTTCATACCAAAAATAATTTTTAAAAAAGCATATAAGACAACATGTTCTCAATTATGTAGACCCTTCAAAGCAAAAATGATGTCCCAAATAATGGCTTCAGACCTCTATTTTGTATGTCCACATACCACTGTAGTTAAAGGGCAAGCATTGGACTGGGAATTTTATGATCAAGATTAGTTTCTTCCACAAAAGCTCATAGAGTGTCACAATCAAATGAGTTTGAGATATTGAGCTAAATAAAGATAAAAAGATGACTTTGCTAAAGAATTTCTCAGGGTCTTTAAAATGCTACAAACCTCCATGCAGGGCCAGGAATGCAGTGTTCCCAAACATATCTCATCATGAACACTTTTGTTCAGAATCTCCAGGGACTAGTGAGTTTTGGAACATACTTTGAGAAATACTGATCTTGACCTATACCAGCACTGACGCTGATTAGCTGCACAATGAGAAAATCACTTTCCTTAGTTCTTTGGCTTTATAAATTAAAAAAAAAGTTTCTAGAATTCCTAGTATATTTCACCAAGAATTGAAAATATTCTTAAAACTTGTAATAAAATACTATTTAAAAAGAAAATGAGAAAAACTGTTGGATGCTGAGTCAGAGTGGTTGACTAAACTCGCTAACCAGCTAAAACCCTTTATTTCAGCAGTAGTCTCCCTGCATGCATGAGTTTGTTCAGGATTCAGCAAAGTTCTATATAGCATACACTTTAGGGAATCTCACAATGAGTTGAAATCATAAATATTAAATGTTTAAATGCCAGGGAATTGTTCAAAGTGATTTGAACTTTTCTTCTATTCATTCAGTGTACATTTATTATGCCAAGCAGTTACCTAGGATGTGGGGACACAAAACTGAAAAATGCAGTATCCGTATTTAAGAAAATACATGAGCAGGGAAGACAGACAAAAAAAATAAATAAGAATCCTTCAGTATGTTAAAGCCTATGGTGTGATGGAAACCATTGAGTCCTACAGGTGCCTGTAGTAGAGGTTTGGGTAAATTATTCAGACTGGGAAAAGCAGATAGTACTATTTGAGTATTGAAGGAATTATTTAGGCAGAGAAAACACATTCCAAGAAGACAGGATGGCAAGTACACAGGCATGGGAAAAATTGTGGTATGGTTCATGATCCAAATATAAAGCTCAAGGGGAGAGGAAGGAAGCTGTAATGGCAAGTAAAAATGATGACAGAGCTTCTAAATGTTATCCATGGGCTTGGATATTTTCCTCTGGGCCTTGGAGGAACCACTGAAAGACCTGCGTACGTGAGAGGTGAGATAGATGGTAGAGAGACAGCCAGAAACAGAGGATACTTGTTTTTTTCTGACATGTGTTAATGTATAAGAGCATGACTGTACATCGGGAATAGAAGTTCAGGGACTTGAAAAATTATATCAGCTAACAAAGTTTACCGAGGACAACTTGTCCTTGCTATGGCATTTAAAAACAAAATACAGTAAGAGTTGGTTTGTGAGCATAATTCTTTCCAGAAACACCCTTGTAATCCAAAGTACTTGCATATCAAAGCAAATTTCAAGAACCATTGGCTTAGTTGTGATCATGTGACATTCGGCATCACATACTACTTGCACTCCAAGAAATCATTCATTTGTCAAGTTAAAATTTATGACAAACATTTGTTTATCTTGCAGAACACTCACAGAACAAGTTACTTGCAACCCAAGGTTTTACTATACTTGATTATTACATAGTTGTATTCTATATCACTGATTTTCAAGTGAGTTTTATCCTTTGCTCATGGTTTCTGCAATAAAGAAAATACAATGAAGAGGGAATGGTTTGGGGCACCTGGATGGCTACTAGGTTAGCAATCTGACTCTTGATACTGGCTCAGGTCGTGATTTCACTGCCATGGCCATGAGATCCATCCCCATGATGGGCTCTATNAAACCCAACAGGGCCTCTGGAAGAATCCATGGAACATACTTTTCCGTGTCTCATGGAGACAGAGATTGAAAATCACTCTGCTAATGTCATATGGACAAAACATGCTAACTGACTTATATTTATTTATTTTTATAAACATTTTTAAATGTTTGTTTATTTTTGAAAGAGAGAGACAGAGCATAAGCAGGGGAGGGGCAGAGAGAGAGGAGACACAGAATCTTAAGTAGGCTTCAGGCTCCAAACTATCATGAGATAGTGAGATCATGACCTCAGCTGAGCTCTGGTGATCAACCAACTGAGCCACCCAGGTGCCTCTGACTTATTTATATTTAAAGAAGGCTCTTTGCTTTTTAAAAGTCTTTCAATTTTTGGTTTTCTTTCTTCATTCAATAGTATTTATTGGGAACATACTACTTGCCAGGCCCTGGGCTAGACACTGGGAAAACAATGGTGAACATCCCTATGTCCAAGGAGTTTATAGATCGCAAATCATTCTTTGAATGAGTATGAAGCCACCACTCTGCAAATGTTATGAGAGAGACCTCCAGAGAACCATGCACCACTATGCAAGTGGTCGATCTGGTGAGCAAGGCCAGAGGAGGCTTCCCCTGGAAGTCTTCATTCATGTGAGATGGTCAGAAGATAGAAGTAAATGGCAGAGGAGCAGAACACCAGCCTGAACAAGAAATGTGAGCAGGAGAGCTATGAGGATGGTGAGCACGGTACAACTGAGGTGCTGTCTACTGGCTACTCTAGCTGGAGGGGGTGGGGGACAGGGATACTTGTGGTAGGATGGGAAGTTAGGGAGGTGAGAGGAAGCAGTCAGAGTTTGGTGAGTTTTGTAGGCTGAGTTAAAGATTTAATATTCATCCGAAGAGCAGTGGGAAGCCACGAAACGACTGGAGGCAATGTATCATGACTTGTTTTTTGAGGCTTCATGTGGCATTGTTTCTACAGGCTATATGTGGTGAATATGTCAAACTTTGCATTATATGAAGAATTCAGAGACTTTGCCTACACAGGTTTCTGACTGCCATTGATCTAAGATTCAGGGATTTTTTGGAATTTAACCTAAAGTCAGTAACCCCTTCTGGAGTTCTCGTTTAGGTTTTCATATTTTGTGGATCACAGGGTTTATTTTCAAAATAACTCCAGGTCAATGAAATGACTGGCAAAATATCAAACACTTTTTAAAAAGAATGGAAGGTGTGTGGCTTATATGATAGCAAAATTCTACTAAAATACTGGAAGGTTGAATGCCATTGACCTATGATAATTAACTTGAAGAGAAAAACACAGTGTTAAATTAATTGCTCAGCTGGAAATTATTTAGTAATTCTCTGACTTTTAAATCTCAGGGGCTTCCTTCTTGCTATAGTATTGTTAGACATCTTAAAATCATCTTAAGATGCAGGTTTTGAAAGATATTATTTTCCTTCTCTTCTAGTTTGCAAGTGTTCCTTTATGTGTCTAGTAATAATAATAATAATAAACATTGCTTGAGTGCTCAATATATGGTGAACATTAAATCCAAGCATTTTCTATGATCTCTATTATGTTAACCTCACAATTACTTCCATAAAGTAGGGATATTTTTGCCATTATTTACAGACAGGAAACAGAGGCTTTAGAAGGATGACTTATCCAAGGCTGTACCAGGTAGTGAGTGGCTGAGTGGAGTTTGAACCCAGTAGAGCTCATGGCTTAATTACAACAAGGTTTTGCCTTGAAAATCAATAAAAATTAATTAGAGCTGTATACTTTAAGCTACTCAAAAAATTTCTAATATGCGGGGAGAAGAAAAGGACTAGTATTATGAACTCATGGTTAATGTGGGTGGGATTCAGTGTCCTATTGTATTCTTAGGAAGATTATTGACGAAGAGAAAAATAATAGAGCACAGTATTTAAAATTTGTTAATGCCAGCCTATTTGACATTGAAATACTGTGAATCAGAGGGATCCGGAATCTTCCCAACCATTCGAATCTGTACCGTACAATGCGGTTACTTGGCAGGGAGTAGGGGATAAAAGAAGTCTTTGTAAAATTAATCTATTGACAAATTTTTAACTAATAAGAATAGAGAGAATTTTGGAGTAACGATTTTATATATTCCATTTAAGTGCCTTCTTGCTAACCCAGTTGACCCTTTGAGGCAAATAAACAAAATGGAAACCTCACACTAGGTAGGACATGACTTTTGACTCAGGCTTCTATCAAGGAAAAGAAAGAACACAAACGTCAGTGAATCAAGCTGTCTGGTTCAAATTCTGCCTTAGTTACTCACTTGCTGAGTGACCCTTTACAAGCTAGTCAAACTTTCTTAATCTTAATTTACCCATAGAATTAGAATAATGGTACTTCCCCCACCATGTTGTTGATGAAAACACTGGATTCACTAGACTTCAAAGTCTGTGTTCTTTCACTATGTCATGCTAGACAATAGAAAACAAAAAATGAGGCCATAACAAGCAATGGAGCTAATGTACTATTAGGGATAACTATCCATTTTTTCATACATGTTGAAATTGAATGCTCATTATAGTCAGACTAGAGTCTATTGGATATGCTCTTAAATGTCATGCTAACTTGTAATATTTAAATGAAGACTAGGAAAGTGGTCTTTGTTATTGCTGTCATTGCTGATGCATGGGAGTATAGTACGAAGTTCTGAAAAAGATCATGGGACTAGGAAAATTAATGACTTCAGGTACGGGCCTAGCCTTCCCAGGTGGGTGCCCTTGATCAAGTCCCTTTACTTCTGGCCCTAAGGGAACATCTAAATGATATCTCAGGCCAGATACTATTCATAAATTTATGGTTGGGTTTACAAAATTTTGATAGATACAGGAGCTAAGCAAAGGGATGTAATGAGATAGCAAGATGAACTACAGAAAGAGTAAGTGATACTGCTTATTAGTGATATCAAGCAAGCCTACAAGAGATCAGAAGCACACTGGCTGTGCACAGTTTGGGTTAGGTTCCAGAGAATCCTGAATGTCTAAAAAGAAGTCTGGAATTATTCCATTAGACAACAAGGTCACCAAACAAAGGCAGGTCCCAAATATCTCTGTCATGTCATGAGCCATGAAACTGAGACCTAAAATCTTCCTGTTTAAATTAGATTCCATCTCACTTTTCTTGGGTGTCTAAGGCCTTACCTACTGAGGATCTGTTGCTAAGATTCCCAAGTTACACTGTTATGTGTGTTCACATAAAATACCATAATATACTTTAAAATGTAGCCAGCAATTGTCTTCAGCATCATGACTGTAATTTGCATTTGGATTATTTAAGCTATCTTGTGTCTCAACATGTGAAACTCCCTCTGTAAAGTATTTTGGGCATTCTCACACACAGCTTTCACGTGGTCCATGAATCAACAGGGATCTTCGTTCAGTTGAGCCATTTTTCCTTTCTTGATTTCTAAATGCCTCAGAGAGACATACCCCCAAGTTTCTGTTCTATCCTTCTTTTTGAAAGCTATAGTCGGTATGTTTAAGACACACTCTTCCTAAATGTGGAAAGAATACACATATAACACAGATAAGAAATATGGGTCTTCTGTTCCTTGCCTTTGAAGAGGAAAGAGCATTTTGTTGCTGGGGCAGATACACACCAGACTGGGCTTTCCAGACTTTTCTGATTGAAATAAGGGTTAAGCTGCAGAACCACAGAGAAACCAAGACAGCAAACCACTGTCTGGAAACCACTCATGAGAATGACCAAAAGATTGGAAACCACTCGTGAGAGTGACCAAGAATAAACCAGCAAAGCAAAAGAAGAGAAACTAGAGGAAAGGAGACATACAAATGCCGAGGCTTGAGTGAGAGTTTTGAGCAGTTCTGATGGAGAGAGTAGGGCAATTTTGAGGTGTGCTCTACTCTGATATTGAAGAGAGTTGGAAAGAGATATTTAAGGGTTTTTTGTTTTCTTAGTAAAAATTGTCCTCTATTGCAGATTACATTATTCTCCACCACCCCAATTTTTCCAGTGGAGTTTTTTTTCTTTTTTTAAGTTTTAAAGGAGATCAATCCTTAAATTTTTTAATGTTTATTTTTAAGAAAGAGAGAGAGAGAGAGAAACAGAGCATGAGCAGGAAAGGGGCAGAGAGAGAGGGAGACACAGCATCAGAAGCAGACTCCAGGCTCTGAGCTGTCAGCACAGAGCCTGACATGGGGCTTGAACCCACAAACCATGAGATCATGACCTGAGGCAAAGCTAGACGCCCAATCGACTGAGCCACCCGGGCACCCAGAAATCTGTACTTGTTATGGAAGCAAGAGAATGCTGAGGCAGAGCAGCATGAAGCAGCATGTTCAAGCTGATCATAAACCATGTATGTGGCAACCTCTAAGTTGGAGGGCTCACTTCATGGTGCCATGAAGATCAGAGGTGCCTCGCACGTGGACACTCATTTTTCTAAAGTCAGGCAATGCTGATGGGAATGCCTGGCTACTCTACTCATACCATAAGCATCTAGGTTTAGTGGCCAGCGTGTGGGATGAGGGAGCATCATGAAGAAGAGACCTGTCGAAAAAATATTTTTCTTTTTCTCTTTTTCTGACACTGGATGATGCTAAGCAGAAAAGTTAAAAACGCCAAATGTAAAAAACATTGAAACCGATCTAGTAAGAAATCAAAATACTGGAAATTTCAAACTGTGTCAATTTACTAATGTAAAACAGCTTTATGTTGTCATGCTTTGGGCTGCATCTATTCTTGCATTAAACCTAATTTTGTCCATTGACAAATTGTTCTCCATAAAATACAGGGAAGTCCTCTCTTGTTTGTGGGCACAGGAGTCTACTGGCCCTGCCTTTGTGGTTTTGTCATTTTGTCTTTTGTTCTATTTACTTACCTTTCTAGCTTCCCTTCATTAGGGAATTTATTCCCTAGCCAGTAATTAAATGTCTGAAGAATCACTTTTAAAAGACACTATTGAATTTGAATTGAATTTGAATTTACATTATTTCTTACAGTCAAAATAATATATATACACACATATATTTTTTAAATGTTTATCCATTTTTGAGAGACAGAGCACTTACAAAGGAGGGACAGAGAGAGCAGGAGACACAGAATCTGAAGCAGACTCCAAGCTCTGAGCTATCAGCACAGAGCCCAATGTGGGGCTCAAACCTATAAACTGTGAGATCATGACTTGAGCCACCCAGGTGCCTCCCAAAAATATTTTTAAAAATTCCATCTATATGATGATTTTATAGATAAACTTAATGGACTCTTACTAAGTCTCTGGCAAGGACAACCAATTCATGAGCACCCCCCCCCACACACACACCCTAGGATAAATGATTCCCGCAAGCATACTAAAGCATTTTTTGGAAACTAGTTAGAAATTCCATATGATCAGTCTGTTCAGCTTCACCCTCAGATCCTTCATGGTCTATTCTTTGCCATCTTGGTCATGGCCTTGCTGAGTCTTAAGCAACAAGTGCATATGAAAGGACTGGAATAAGGAATCCCAATACATCAAAAGCTATCTTACCAAAATTATTCTATTTTTCCCTTGTACGTAAGCTTCTAAAATTTCCAACTTATACTCTGCACTATTGCTAAATAATAATGCACAAAATATCTCTCCCCAATTTCCAATCAAAGCCATATTAATCATTGCTTCTCCCTTCTGCTTGTTTGATAAATTCAGTGGATCCAAACTGCCATGATCACAGTAACAAGAAGTGTTATTAAAATCACAGATATAAAAAATTTAACAAAATCCCGGTTATCTTTCATTTTCGCCAATCCTACTTCATAAGTGTCTTAAAGTGTAAATTGCTTCTAATTTGGTGTCTTGAAAAACATTATTTTGAACTTAAAAAATAATTCATCATTAAAAGTAAACATAAATCCAATTTTCTATTTGGTCTATCCCAAGTTCTTCACGATGCACATGTGTTGTGGCAGAATTGGAGACAGCTCTGAATTTATGTTTCCCAGTTCCACAAGACTCATTGTGAGCTATATGTTCATTTAAGAGCAGAATCTTGCCCATTGCACATAACAACAGTATAGACAATTGTGATGATTTGGGGATTTGTGAAAATTGCAAGCTATATCCCAAGTATCAACAGACGCTCTCTGGGCTTTTCATGGAAATCATGGGTATCGCAGGTGTTTTGTGGAAAGAAACTGCTCATAAGGAAAGTTTGTACGTCAAGAAATGCAGGACAGGATAGTCTTTGGAAGGAAATAGTACTCATTTAGCAGTATAATATTTCATCAGATAAAGAAGTGCCTGGAACTAGAAAGATGATTTATTTTTTATGCTATTAATAACGCCTTAATAAAGGGATTTTTAATGTGAATATGCCGTGATCATTCTCCCTTGTATGGCGATAGAGTAATTTGCCTACTTAGAGGGTATTCTTCCAGACACAGGATGATTCTTCAGTGTTATTGTATAAGTAATTGCATTTTAAAGGCTATAAGCCTCACAGGGTCTATGTCTAGTACTAAAGTTCTAAGAGGCAGAAATAAATCATAGCATTCCACCCATTGCTCTGACAACCTTCAAGTTTGCATAGAATTATTTCTTCCTAAGTCCCAAACTCCATCTATTCACTTACTCCTATGTGCCAGAAACTCTGTTGGGTTCTGTATGAGGCAAAAAGGTGAGAAAGTCTCAGAAGAATAAGCTTGAAAACTCTTGGGTACCACGCTGTGAACATATGATTAGTACATATCCTGACTCAAGTCTCTCCTTTGGGGAGCCATCCTCTTGCCACAGTTTCAACATTATTAATTGCCTCCCTCCAATACCACCACCTTTTCTTTGCATTAATCTTTATTGTTAAAACTTAGCACTGTTGAAACAAAAAATAATATGTAATATAGTACTCTTTAACATATAATATAGTTATATGCTATATAAATTATTTATCTTATTTATTTTCTGTGTTTATAACTTAAAGGTAAGTTCCATGTGATTAGAAAATTTTATTTATTTTGTTCAGTGATATATATATCCCCAGTGTGTAGCACATAATGGAAGCTTGATAAGTAGTTCATTAGTGAATAAGGACAGAATTATTCATAGCATGGTAGACTTTATAGTGATATGGAAGCACAAATGGAAGCTAGCTTTGGTTAAATTTTATGTAGGGAAAATTATATTTGATCTGGATTTTGATGGATGAGTAGGAGTTCGCCTTACAGACAGGGAAATGGAGAGAAGCTAATTCAGGAAGAGAGAGCAGTGTGTGTGGAGTATGGAGATGTGTGTTGACAAAGAACTATCAACTCTGGGATAGAGAATAAAGTTTATAGACTTTGAAGGGGAATTTAGCAGAGTGGAGTGGTCAGGAAGGGTCAGAGAAGAAGGTTCAGAAGAAGGATCAGAAAACAGGTAGAGACTGGGCTATGAAGAATAGTTTATATTATGGTCAGAAGTTGGAATTTCATTTTTAAGGCAATGAATAATCTTTGCAGGACTTTCTGCAAGGAAAGGTCAGATTTGCCCTTGAAAGATCACTCTGTTGGCAGCATGGAGAGTGGATAGGTACTCAATATTTGTTGAGTTAATGAATGATTTCTCAACATTACTTTAGACCTTTCAATTTGGTGATTCCTCAAGCTCTACTATAAGTATTGACAGATTGAGAAAATAAATAACTCTGAATGATGGAGCAGTTCTAATGAGGAAGATAATATCACACCTAATTTTTCAAAACATTAAAAAGGGGAAAGATTCCCCAAGCCTTTCACTGGCTCCTCAACTTTTCCTATCTTTACGCCAATCTTGGTTATTCCTGTTAATAATCTCTTTTCTCTGAAAATCATTAACTGTCTTAAACAGAAGCTTTCTACTTAAAAAGCGAAAACAACTTTTTGACTTTTTGCTGTCTGCCAAAATTGATTTGCTACAAATCAAGTTTAGCTATGTACTTCTTATTCATTATAGAAAGTAGTTAATGCAAATTTAAATATCAATGCTCCCCACCACAGATGAAAACAAACTTATGTAAAAAACAGATTGCCAGGCAGGCTTTGAGGAGTCTCCAATGTGTACACATTCAGAATGATTACTCACTCCAAGTCCCGTCCAATAATATACCTCTCATTCTCTCACCTGTCCTGGTGCTATGGGAATTAGATCTTAAATGAAAAATAATTTTGTCAGATGGTTCTTGGAAAACAGTCTGCATCTTTAACCCTGAGTAAAGAAGAAAGACAGATAATTTGTTATTTCATCTTTCAAAGCCTAGTCTGGTTAATATCTTAATCAAGAATAAAAATTAAAGGTGGTCTCACAATTGCTGTTTGTATCTAAAAGCTAACAAATTTTTTTTTTAGGTTATATGGACTGATTTAATTTAAAAAATTCTTTTGAGCTAAGCCTTTAATTATCAAATTAGTTATTCAAGAAAAAAATTAGGTAGCAAAGTAGTACAGCAAATATTAAGGAAGTGCTAAATTAATTTTCCTTAATTAAATAAAATTTCTCTGGCTAGATTATATAAGCCAGCAGTAATACTATGGGAAACTTTTCATTTGTCACGAACAAAATAGTACATAACAAAACCTGACATAAAATGTTAGTGGATTCTGACCATCCCAAGGAAAGGTTGAGAATGCCACCCAGACCATGGCCTGTAAAGGACATTGTATATGTCACATTTATTCATCTTACACATTTTTTACTGAGTGTCTCATAGGGATCAAGCAGATAAGAATGAAGAAGATCAGTAAGACCCCTCCATGACAGAGCTCACACTTCAGTGAAAAGGGGAGAAAGACAATGAAGAAATAAACAAGTAAACTATAAGACATATCAAGTGGTCATAGGGCTTTGATGAAAATAACATGAAGGAGGAAGGATGCAGAGGTCCTCAGCAGAGCTGTCACGTGGTCAGGAAAGCCTTGCTGAGGAGATAAGACTCCCAGTTGATCCCTCATTTTCTGAGAAGCCTTCTCTCACTTCAACAGTAATTCAACAGCAACAGACCACACCACCAACTCAGTGGTTTGGATTGGTCATTTACCAATTTCTTTTTTCTACCTTACACTGTTGGCATTTGAAAATTACCTGGCTTTATTAGCAAGTACATTTGCTTTCAATCTGATTTCCTGGTGATGGGATTTAAAACTACCTCAAAAAATGGAAATTTCAATAGTTAAAATTCTCTTACTATTGTGGGGCGTGTGAAATCAGAGAAGAGCTACAATTAGCCTAAGACAGTTCAAGCTTCCCCACATGGTTTTACTAATACCCTTCAAATTCTGACTTCTGCCATTCTAGCCATATGTCTCTTTAAGCAGATACACTCTGTAGTGCCAAAGTGTGTCAAGGACATCACTAGGTTACCAAAATCATTTTTATGTGCAACTTTTTGCAATATTCCAAAGTACTCTTCCACCTGAACCCCACCCCAACCCCTAAAATATAATTTTAATAACACACATTAAAATGTCATGCTGATAATAAACCCAGAGATATATTACAGGGAATCTGTCTGCATTTTTTTAACGCCTTTTGGCACTAACATAATGGCGTAAGCACATGGACTCACACACATTGCCTGAAATCTTTTTTTTTTTTTTTTTCAGGTTTTGAGTACAAAATAGTGTAAAAATTCATAATAATGTTATTCAGTGCATAAATGTTAATTTAAGATAGAGCTAGGAGGGTAGGAATATAAATTTGTATTTGAGAGATGTACTAAAGGAGTAGAAGTGTACATATATGTGATGTGGCTTTTTGGTTTCTGATCACAGCTTTATCATCATATTATCCTGTGTTGCTGCTGGGGAAAGCAACAAACAGTGGCTTCTGCCATCTCAGTGAACAGAGATCTCTGAAAATTGCACCTGTTCATTATATGAGAAAGCCTTCTGTGGGCAGAGAGTAGGAATTCAGTTTTATTCTCAAACTGTTGCCTAATTCTTATAACTTGTGCATATTTTTTTTGAGTCATGATTGTACAATCTGCTACCCATTTGGGGATAAAAACATTATTGAAATTGAGCATACTAACTTTAACCAAGCTGCATTTTTTTTGTGAATTGGGTTGTAAAGTTAACTGCCACGGAAGAGCCATGTCCTGTAAAAATTAGCATGCATGCGCACACACTCACACACACACACACACATATTCTCTCACAAACACACCAGGGAGGACATCATTTAACACTTGGAAGCTCATTACTCTTCTAAAATAAAGAGTTAAATTTTTTTCCCTACTGTTCTTCCCATCTCTGAAACACCATGAGTCACGGTGTTTCCCATTTAACAAACACCACGGATTCTTTATTGTCTGTGAGGCTCCTATGTACGGCGATAAATTTGAATTAGATATGTTATGTCCCAATTGACAGTAGTGATTAAGCCAAAAATAAGTGCATTCTCCTTTAAATGTTAGCTGCAGCATCAAATAACATTCCCCTATGTTGTGCTATACTGAAACAAGTCAGTCTGCACAGACCAAAATGTTGATGGATATACAGCAGATCAAAAAGAGGGGAGTCATTTTGAAGTGCTTGCTATCTGTCTGAGACGATAGGCTTCTGAATTTGTACCTCTTTGCAAAAGAGACTTCACATTATTTTGTCAGTTTGTTTCAATTTGAGAGGTGTTGAAAATTGGTATTCATTTTTTTGATATAACCCTTAAATTGTACAATTTAAGAAAACTGACTGAAAGAGATAAATTAAATGGGTAGAAATATTTTCAAATCAAAGACCAACTGACATATATAAAAATGATGTATGTTTCTTACATGGTCCACAGGGAGAATTCTGCAGGCTTGCTATGATCTCTACAATTTGCTTCAGGGCAAACTAGATTCTGGGATATTCTATTATCCCTTTGGTCTGTTTATCATGGAAACTGATGTACAAATCGAGAGTTCTTTTTGGTCTCTTTCTTTATATATGGTTGGAACTGGTAAGAATTCACTTATCTCATGTCCTCACCTTCGGTAAAGTGCTACAGAAGAGTTCAGTGACCAGTAATCAATTATTATTGAGAAGCAATCAATTGCTAATTTCCATAATTATGCACATCTAAACACTATGAACAAGAAAGAGAAACAAAGCTGCACTCCAAGCATTGCCTTGTTAGCAGTATTTTGTTAACACAGGCTCTAAAAAAAGATGCCGCAGCTGGTACCACAAATGTGTTTCCAGTATTCAGGCCATCAACGTGATTCGTCGCTAAATGTATAGAATCAGCTTCTTGCTAAAAACTACAATTACAGGTGATATACAGATTGAAATCACAGGGCTGGTTTGTCGAAGAAAATTGTCCTAATGATGGGTTTTCGGATGGGGAATGCAGCTCTTTTCTTTCTCTGTGATGGGTTGTGAAGGCAGCTGCACCTGCCTCTATGCTGTATTCTGCCGCACTTAATGATATCTGATGATATCATTAGGCAAAGTGTTCATAAACAGATGTTGAGCCTGTGCCTAAATGCTGTCAGATGAGCGGTTGCTGGCCTGAAACAGTATTATTTATATAGAACATTTACGTTTGTTATGTTAATAACCCCACTATTAGCTCTCTGGATGTTACGTTAGGAATGTAAATGTAGTTAATATGAATAACAACCTCTTTACTCTTTGTGCTGCAGTTGAGTATAACTTTTAGGCTTTGGGAGAGAAACAAAGATACCCCCACCGAGTCCTTTGACTTCATTTTTGGGGGGGGCCCATTCGAAATCTTGATCAGAAGAGAAATGGTAAATTTCATAGGACAGATGTTCAATATTAAGATTTGATTTTCCTAATAGTTCATAATTTCAAGAGATTCTGATATCTGTGGGTTTTCTTGTGTGAGCCCAATCTATGACCTTTATACTTTAGACTGGGTTTCATGGACACCAAATTGACAAGTATCCATTTCAGTGAGAAAGACCTAAGCAAACTGTTGGATGTGGACCCATTTTGTTTCAGCTCCTTTTCTGACACTACCATTTTTCTTTCCCACACAACATGTTGGGAAACTAAAGTCATGGGCCATAGTCATTTTGTTCATATTTGTGTTGATGATTTAGGCATCACCCTGATGTCATAGTTGCAATGACTAAAGACGTCACAATCATTCTGTGTATGCGTGTTTAAGCCGAAGTTGCATTGTATATCTCGTAGTTAATTCATTCAGAGTAACTTATGTAAATTCTGGCAGTCATCAAATGTGCACTACTTCTACAAAATTCTGTTCTACTCTGATAGTCATATTATTTTCTGAAAGAGCCTTTGTCATTTTTTTATGACATTTTAACTCTTTCAGGAATTTTCAATCCTGAAAACTTGCACTCACCTATTTTCAATACCAGAAAAATTGTTACTTCAAATTTTTAATGAAGAAAATAATAGTGTTAATTTGGTGCTTCATTATAACCATAATTAGAGGTTAAAGTGATGTTTGAAGTATCATTCTCATCTCAATTAATGCTTATGAAATCATTCATATTGCTAAAACTGGTAAAGATGTCCCTGTGTGTTTGTTTGGTCTGTATGTATGTACCATGTCCTAGAGGTATGTGTTTACATATGTGACTTCCTTCATTTCATCTTATACCTGAGGATAATCTGAATTATCTGTGATTTTAAATAATCATAATGGAATCTGAGAGATGGTAGTTTTTCCTATGTCTTTTATTGTCATTTGAGTTGTGATATTCTGGTAAATGCTAGAAATTCCCAATTCTTTTTTTAAAATTTTATATTATTTTATTTTTTTCTTTTAGACACAGAGAGAGAGAACATGCAAGTGGGGGAGAGGGGGCATAGGGGGAGAGAGAGAGCAGGTGCCACACTCGGCAGCGGGTGGGGTGTGTGTGTGTCTGTGTGAGGGGAGTAGCCATATGACCTGAGCTGAAAGTCAGTCATTCAACCCACTGAGCCACCCAGGCGCCCCTCCAAATTCTTTTTATATGGAGACTTAATATCATCTTCCAAATACGGAAATGGGGAAAGTAAATTAAATCAGAGGATATTCTGTTCCATATAAAGTGCTTCTTAACTACGATGTTTACATGGATATTTTAAAAAATCTATAACTTCTAAAATTGGAACACTTAGAAGATAACTTTTCTTAAACTGTGGCTTCAGGTAGTAAAACTCTAAAGAACTTTGCCTGTAAGAAAAATTTGGGTATGGGAAGGAATGAAATAACTCTGAACATATTCCGAGCAACACGTGCAAAATATCTTTTAGGGAGAAATTAAAGCAAGGAGTAGGGAGCTTCAACCACTAAGGCATTGTACTTTGATTTGCTTGACATTGCTGGAAGTTGTTCGAAAGAAACTTGAGTATTGCCTTTCTATTTGTTCATCCAGTCAACATTTAGGAAAGCTGGCCAATAAAAATGTTCATTCTGAACTCCTCAGAAATTTAGATCGATCTGAGTGAGAGGATAAAAGGAACTGCTGAAAGCATCAACTATTGTTGAAACAAGATCAATTCATCAAAGTCTATTTAAGAGGCATGGAAGCCTAACGCTATCTCCAAGAAGTCTTCATTTCCTGTCTTCTCTTCAGTAGCAGTAATTCTACCCAGTTCCTTAGGATGAATGCATGTCCCTTAATGATATATATTAATAGTAGATGTTAATTTCTCTTTATTCTTAAAGATGGTAAATGATGTAGTCATCTGGCTTGTAATTTTCCAAAATGTTTCAGTTTCTTATGTTGAAATTGGGTGATGTCCACTTTCTAAAAATATCTCTTCTGCTGCCAATTGGTGCGTGCTACCTTTTATTAAAAGTGTTTTTCTTTATCTAGAGAACTAGACTTTCATGAAAACCTCCTCATGCATATTAAATATGATTTGTCCTGGTCTGATGAGATGATTTCCCTATATGAAAGGATTATTGTTTTGCCTGTGTCCCATAATAAACCAAAGTTCGGTAGAAGGTAATGAGTGGATCTGGATCAAGCAATGCGAATTCTAACCTTGGCTTAACAAATCATTGTATATGTTTGAACAAATGTACCACCTTTCTAGGCCTCAGTTTTTCTGTTGTATTATATTTATGCCATCATATTCTCTTGCTTCTTGAAAGGATGTCCATATAAATTACAAAATATGAAGATTGGGTAGAAGAAGAGTGTGAGTCCTATTTCAACTGAAACTTAGTGGCAGTTAATACTGTTATATTAAAACATATAAGCCATTTTGAACAAGCACATTAAAATAAATCTTTATTACAGAATATATCCTTGTGATGGTAACAAAAATAATTTTGTCATTAGTTATGTTAGTTTTTTATTATTTTTTAAATTATTGTATATGTCCCCACCAAATGGATAGGGGGCATTCAAAAATATATTTTGCCAACATAAATAATACAGATTTGTTTATTGTCAGAATATCTACCTCTCTCCTCCATAAATGAAAGTGACTTTAAAGCAATCTGCCTGTTCGTGTCTATAATTAGCTTAATTTTTAGCATGTTTTTACACGACATCTCTTTGATTCGCCGATATGGCATCTTGTGTGTCCTAATGGGTATTCTCACTTGAACGACCAAGGACTTTTATCATTTGCTTGAGCTTCAAAGTCTGTGATAGTTAGGACATTTCACATGGAACTTCAACTTTCATGTAAAAAAATGTTTACTTTTTAAAAGTAAAGCCAGTATCTTCAAAAATGTGTCATAACCAGTTTTATATTAAAGACAAGTTAGAAGCACTTAGGAGATGCTAATCCATACAATATTTTCTTGTATTATTTATTTTTCTAATTTTGAAATTGTTTATTTTGTAATTAGATGGACAAATAGAAAATATAAAACATTTAGTCAACTGTCATGGCTCTCTTTATGTATTTTCTTGGGTTTTATTAAAATGTCCATTCTGTGATAGTATGTATTTAAGGCCCATTTGAAAGTATGCCATTTATATTGTGCCCAGAAGGTCATCGAGGGCCTGTGAGTAGAAATTTGGAGACATCGGGTAAGTAGACATGCTGCAGTCATTAAAGTTAACAGTTTAAGAATGGATAAAGCAGGCAGAGGCTGCTTTTGCCAGTAAAAAATGTAAAAAGTACATGCATTTGTATGAATCCCTACTTGTTTAGCATATGAGAAGACTATGGGTCTGTTCTTACAGTTTTGTTTTGGTGCCTTCCTCTAAAATAGCCATAAGCCTTCAACTTTGAAGGATCATTATCATTACAGTTTTCAGATAAGGCACGTCTTTGGGGTCCTTTAGTATCATTAGGGAATTGTCCAGCAAGTAACTGCTGCCTCAGAGCTGATTTTCACCTAGAAAGAGGGAGAATGAAGAAGAAGAAAGGGGAAGAAGGACAAAGCAAGGCTACTGATCTGTGGAATATAACATTAGTAACCAAATTTTGCCTTCAGTAAGCAAAATTCTTAACTGGAAAAGTATGTTTATCGTGATGCACAAAACTTTCCCCACGTGGGCAGAATCACCAGTTATGGGGGCCCATTTCTTCTAAAAGGAAAGACTTTTTAACTCAGGGTGGGGGTACATGATGACTGTGACAGTGGCCTGAATTTGGGCATTTATAATTACTTTCACTTGCAATTAAGCAGTCAACTTGTGGTGGGAGGATAAATGTCAGAAGAGTGACCATTTTTCAATCTTGTGTCTATATCAATAAGATTGAACTCATTGCTAACTGGCATGTAGAAGATGTACTACTCTGGTGCCCTGGAACTTTACCGTAAAATGGCATGGAATTAGGAATATGGAATTTCTATCATAGATGAAAGAGAATGGTATTTATTCCTGGAAGTATCATAGAGTCTAATTATGATATTGTCGTATATAAAATAGCCAAATATATGAACCATCAGAGGAGTTCATAGGACCAATTCATCATTTATAGTATATATTTATTCACAAGATATGGCTATCCTAGAATCCATTACCTTGGACAGAATTGTTAGAAACTTACATCATTCATCAAGAATTAAGACAAAGCTTCACCCAGAATGTCCCTACCTTCCAATCATCATTATAACAATACTTTGTTCTTTTCATTCATATTTTATTGCAGAATTTTAAAGGTTTCCCCCCATTGACTTTGGCATAGAATATCTTAGCATATTTAATGACTTTCAGGTTTTTATGGTATATTTTCCAAAGAAATTTATAGTTTGGAAAACATGTATACAAAGAGCTTTCTTTTTTTGTTTTTTAATTTTTTAATGTTTATTTTTGAGAGAGAGAGAGAGAGAGAGAGAGAGAGAGAGAGCATGAACAGGGGAGGGACAGAGAGAGGGAGACACAGAACCCAAAGCAGGCTTCAATTGTTTGGGGCTCAAACCAACAAACCATGAGATCATGACCTGAGCAGAGCAGAAGTCAGATGCCCAACCGACTGAGCCATCCAGGCACCCCATACAAAGAGTTTTCTTTATGTTCTATCACCATAAATAAATCAATAAATATCCTCAAGAAATTACTACTAGAAAATTATATTTTTAGGTTTTAATAGACCTTTTATAGATTTGTCTTATCCTACCATTTAGAGTCACTGAAATAAAACAATAATCTTTAAAATATGGTTCTCTTCAAAACACCTAAATATTTGAGGTTTAATTTCAATGATTAATTATTAGCATTATTTTTTTAGAGTAGTATTTTCTAAAATGTGTCTCCTTGATGCTTTATGGAAGAATTATCCATGGCCAAATAACTTTCAGAAAGGTTGTGTATATTACTACTCTCACAGAGAGTCACAATACAAATTAATAT
This sequence comes from Crocuta crocuta, assembly GCF_008692635.1. NCBI lineage: Eukaryota > Metazoa > Chordata > Mammalia > Carnivora > Hyaenidae > Crocuta > Crocuta crocuta. The sequence goes on along the minus strand of NW_027530545.1, from coordinate 11,751,156 downwards.
TAAAAAAGAATGTAAGATGTTCAGTATAAAAACATTTTCTTGCCTAACTCAGTTTTTAAAAATTTATGTAAGTATAGAATCCCTTTTCTCTTTGGATTATATACTGCAGAACTAAATTCACTCTGGAAAACATTTTTTCAAGAACTGCTTTTCTTTTTAATGAAAGGAATAGGCAGATTACTTGTACATAAGTAATGTACAAGTCATCTTAAAATTTCTAATTTTCTCCACATTCTATGAATCTGCTAATTGAATATCTGAAGTAAGTCACCCAGTAACATATCTTCCTTAAAGAGTGGGCAGTCTCTGAAATTTCCACATCATTACTAATATCAAAACCACTATGTTCAAATTTTACTTCTAAGCACTCTCAGTTTTCAAAGTTAAGGTTTCTCAGACTGTTGAAATGACACAAAATATTGAATCAGAACAAAACTTTGTAAAATAATTTAAAGGATATTCTTTTTCAGAAAAGGACAAGCTATGTTAATGCCTTTTAGAAAATCAGAGGGTGCATGAACGAGAAATGATTGACATTAAGGTAAGGCCAAGATGAGGCCAGGCCTTTGAGAGAAATTTGTTGAGATACAGAGTTTCCCCACTTTCTCAGCAAACTGAGAGAGTGCACCAGGGTACCTATACCCTGCTGATTAATAGGTTAGTCTCTCCACCCTATATTTAGGCTACATACTATATGGTGTAAAGGTGATTTTGCATTTCTATGGACTTTTCTAGTTTTTGAGAATCTCAAATCCAGTTACATAAATGAAGAACCTGAACAGGAATCATGACATGACAGGGATACCTAGAAATACTGCCTTTGATTCTTCAACTTGAAACCAATGAGCAAAAGCTCCTTTGCATTCCAGGGATCTAAAGTCATGAAATGGGTGCAGCCCAGTGTCATTATGTTGGTTGATTGGTTGAAGACTAAGGAAATATAACTGAGAAACTATTTCAGAACACATTGAACTTATTCTGGGGTGTCTTAGTAATTGGTTCTTATTGCTAAATATTTTTGCAGAATGCCAATAATCGTTTTTCAGTTCGGGAATGTTAATAACCAACTCACTGAAGCCTGGTGTCCCAAAGTTGTGATGATGGAACAAGCATTTAAGGATCTAAAATGACGCCCTCCACTGTGTGACTCTATGTGCTTTGGGATCATTTTTCTTAAAATAAAAACACTTTGTTCGTATTGGCTTTAGTAAAACCTAAATGGCTCCATGAACTACTTCCCCATACATGAACTCCTAACAAGAACGACAGTTATCCCACATTTGTAGATTAAAACAAGAAATTCCTATCATCTCCCAGCATCTTCACACTTTTAGAGGAAACTGGTGAGCTCTGAGGTTCAGTATAGGAGGCAGAGCTTTGAGACCACAGCTCATACTTCCAAAGAGCTGTGCTTACCTCTCAGCCAGAGTGCCCATGTAGAAATCTGTGACACAATGATAGTGGCGCTATTTGTGCAAACAAGTGTCTCATTGAAAGCAAAAAAGCACATTGCTTGAAAGGATCTCTTAGAACCTTGAAATAAAAGTATGGCTGCCTAAGAACACACTCATACCCACAGTAGTATTTCAGCACTGCTGGCTTAGCTAACAAACAAAATATGGTTCAAATGGCTTAACAATCCTAGAAACGGAAGGCATCCGTTTAATGAGGTCTCCTCTGCTTGAAATTAAAGTAGAAAGAGTTTTACGGAGAACAGTATTCAATAACAAAATATTAAATGATAAACACAGATTGCTTAAAATCAGACGGGCCATTTTAAGAAAAGCATTTTAGCTCATCATGATATGTAGCACCTTATTTAAATTAGGAGGTGTTAATTCGTAGCTTGAATAATATATTAATATAATATGTAAAGTGAATGGCATTGTTAATCACAGTCGCGCCTGGAACGACTTTGCTTCTGTGCACTGAATGTTAATTTTGCAAAACATTAATTTCAAAGATTTTGCAGCAGTGCTTTTGTAATTAAATATTAATGTCACATGTTATTGCAGTAGCATGTTTATGAAAGCCGGCAACACTTCAAGTCAACTCATTTGTTTTTATATTTATTCTTGTACATCTGCAATCCCTTCCATTTCACAATTTCAAAGTGAAGGCCATTTTGAATAGTCAATATGTGAACATTTTTCATTGTAAGCGTTTTTTAACATCCAACAGGGTAAATATTTAATGTTGTGTTTTTAGCTGGTATAATTTTTCAGAAAATTGGCTATAACTTTTAACAACTCAAAGGTACCTAAACTGTCTCCAGTTTTGGCTTAAGTGATCTGAAAATAAAGTAGCAATAAATGTGATGAAGCTGTGTAAAAATATTTAAGAATTAGAAGGCTTTATATGAAAGTTTTGAAATTAGAACTGCAATTCTGTGCACAGGATATCTCAGTGGTTACATTGTGGCATACAATATCTCAAGAAAATTTAAAAGATAAAACTGACCTTTGGTTAACTTTGCTCAAGTTCCATAGTTAGATATAAATGAGAAAAATCTCACTTTGCAATGATGTACTTCATCCTTATTACATGTTTTGAAGTTATATATTTGCTTTAAGAGCCAATCCATTTTCTGCTTCAGCATGCTCCAAGAATACATAATACATGTGTCATTATATTGGTTTGCCCATGACTATTTTGACCAAAGCGCTGCATCTGGGGATCTTGCGCATGATACTCCCAATCTGCTAATTGCATTAAACCTAAAAATGAAGGCTTTTCCATTTTTGAACCTTGACAACAAGAATGACATTCAAGGAATTATATTTTAAAGCTATTATTTTTTCCGCTTAGTAAAGTCATCTTTTAGAATCAAATCTCTTGGATACATTTTTTTTTTTTTTGAATTATGGAATGAGTTACCCAAGTACAAAAAAGAAAAAAAAAAGGAAAAATCAAGATACATAATGTTTGGTTATGGGCACATTTAACAGTTAAAAATTATATCTGCACCTGATGTTGCATGTTAACAGCTAATGCCATTTGACAGTGATGAAATTAAAGGATGAAGAAGAGATACAAACTACATTTTACAAGCATGATGGGTCTCCAACAATGCCATTTAAATATTATTTGTCACTATTTAAAATGAACCTTTCCCCTTTAAGCTATGCCATTACGCTCATTTGTCCTGTCACCACTGACAGGCTATATGACTCACACACAAAAATGGTCATTAGGTACTGCATCTTCATCTTATTTAAAAAAAAAAAAAGAAAGAAAGAAAGAAAGAAAGCATTCTGATGCCTCTAAAAGCCTGTAATTATTTTCATCCGAAGAGATAGTGTTGCTTGGAAGGTAATTTAATAACCTTTTGCATGTACCTGGGGAATGCCTCTCCAGGGGACCAAGGTGCCGACATGCCATTCAGTCGTCAAAACATGACCTTTAATGGTTGCTTGGAGAGAAGTTAGCATGGAATGTTGTACACAGTGCAATGCTAATTCTGCTTTCTAATATATGCAAAATTTAGTTCTTGAGCAATGATCTTTGTAAGATGAATTAATATAGGTACTGCTCCAGGAAACAAAAGAAATTGCAATGTGAAAGCTTCCCTCCACCCATGATCTTTTGTACTTCAGTTTGAAGTAGCTAACAACTTGCACAATTTGTATAAAAAATGGTGCGAAACACTCCAGAAGTTGTTTGCTTCTTTTCCCCCTTTAGGTTGGTTGATGAATTCCATTCTATATACTATGGAAATGTAAAATAGGATTAAAGGGATTTCTTTGTTAAGTTTATTTCCCAAAATAAGGCATTGGCCCCAACTCCATGAAAAAGGAGAAGAAAAGCTTACCTCTAATATACCCTTTCTGTTTTAAACACAGCTATGTGGCTTGCTGAAATTACTAATGCAGTTACTGAGTCAATTAAAAAAATTCCTTCATGGATTTTCTTGTTAAAATACGATATTTTGAACACTTGCATATACAAAAAGATGCGCGAGCTGTTTCCTGTGACAACCAGGTTCAGAAGCTCCTTATTTTGGTAGTCTGATATTAGATCCCTCCTTAGTTAGAAATGCTGGAATTTCAACTTCTACCCCTGACATGCCATCCGTCAATTTATTAGCACGCTGCTGCAGTAAGCCACTGAACAGGCTATATCAATTCGTTTAGTTTTTTTCTTTAAAATGTCTGTAATCCTCAGCTCTGCTCTCTCAACCGGTCAGCATTAAAGATTTATGTTGCACTTTTTTTCATTGCCACACCTGAATATGGATTACTTAAATGGGCTGTAAATAATTCATATCTGGGAATAAGTTTCCATTACTGACCAATGTTGTAATTTAATATACTGTATTATGGGTTATACAATTTTAGATTGTTTTCTGTGTGCATTCAGCAGTCAGGCAGACAACAGTTTAAGTAAAAAGGGTGAGATGTTTGTTCAGCTTATTTTCATGTTCTCTCTGTGTGCTCAAATCAGCAACAGGGCTAAAGGAAGCAGAAAGCTACTTGCAATTGCGTGTTTTTCTGCTATTTATGGAAATCTGTTTTTTAAAGCACTTGACCTGAAACAAATACAAAAATGTGTAATAGCATATCATTGATAAATTCAAGAAAAGAAAGAAAATGTGTTAATGTAGGTGCCTAGAAATCCTTAGTTCTTGAGAACTGAAAAATAATCTTGATTCTTGAACCCAAAGGTTAACTTTCCTGTTCAATGCTTGATTATTCTATGCATAAAATGCCCATGATAAAATTATAATTTATTTGACAGTTAAGTTTGAGTGAGGCTATTGGATCAAATGCGCAAAATGTTAAAGTACGAGCTATCTTTAAAACATAGGCAAGTGTTTACTCTTAAAAGAGCTTTAAACAATTTAAGATTAAGTTGAGTATAGTAAAAATTAATAATAGATTAATACATGAAAATCTATGAAGACACATAAGATAATGATTTAAAAAGGAATAATTTAAAAAGATGAATTAAAAAGTCGAATCAGAAAAGAAGGCCAGCATAAACTAGGGAAAAACATGCTGTGAATAAAGTCTGTTAGATCTTGAAATAGGAGAACTGCTAAATAATGCATAGTTTTATTTTTCTATCATTTGCATAAACCTTAAGAGAGTATTTATTTGTGTAAAACTTGATGTATCGAGTAAGGAGAATGAAAAAATGGCATTCATTTTGTTTTCATTTTGGTATTTAGGAAAAATATTCTGTTACATATGGACTACTTAGACCTAATCATCTGACTGAATGGGATGTGTGTCTTGAGCCAGGTTGGAAAGGGGCTGGCTGGAGAACAGTGCCCTGGTCTTGCTGCAGGCGATGCAGGTTGGCCCATGCTCTGCTGGGGAGCAGATGGTGAGCCAATGCTTGTAGTCACACTTACCTTCCTTGCTAAATCCATAATCCCTCGCTGGACACGGAGCCAAGGCAGGCTTTGGAGGCAGAAAGGAGGTTACAATCTGGACTTGGGTAGTGACTGCCAGAACTGAGAAAACAGCTCAGAAATTTCAAATGCTTAACAAGTTATCTGTCTTGTCCCTCAGCCAGTGCAGCATTTTTAAAAGTAATTAAGACATGATTGAAAATGTGGATGCCATCTAAATACAAAAATCTTCAAAAATCATCAAAACCAATAACGAAAAGCCACATTTAATATGACGTTATGCAAAAATACGTTTAAGATGAATTATATTTTTGTGATTGAAAGGAAGTATATAAAGTAAAAAACAGGAAAGAGGAAGCATTTGTTTTAGAGAAAAAGGCTTCCCTCCACCCCTCACAAACCTGGACCTTATAGAAGGAAAATATTTCGTACATGAGGCATATTTATAGGATGTATGAAATATTTTCCTTCTATAAGAAAATACATAGCTACGTGACATCTATGTCTATATTAACATATGCTCCTCTGTAAGTTATTCTTTCAGAGTATTAAATGATTAGAGCTAATTTTTTCTAAATATAATATAATACTTATGCATGTATATGTATGTTTTTATATGTGTGAGTGGGGTTCATCATCAACACAGACATTATGACTCAGAAAGACAAAATAAAAATATTGAGTGGGTAGCCAAATTCTAATCATTTATAATAAAAGGGATAGTAAGTACCATCTGTTTAATGTAAAAAAAACCCTGATAAAATGCATACATATCTAGTAAATTGATAGCATGGAGTAATTCATGTAAAATAAAACACATATAAGATATCAACTCATTCTACTCGGGTGAGATTGACTTACCCGTATACTATCTACATAATAATCTAATGTAAGAATGAGCAAAATCTTTTGATTATGGCTGGTACTATACCACAAATATTTTTAAAAAACATTCTTCAGTCTACTTTGTGGGTATCATAAAATTCCTTAGTTGTCTCCACTGAATTTTTTTGGTCCTCATTCTCTTAAGCAACACCCTTTCCTTGCAGATCATTCTTATGTACACTGGCACTGAAGTCTATTAACTTGAGCAAATGTCCTAAAGCCTTTCTTTAGTCCATTGTACCTCCTACATTCCCCAAGTTGACAGAATGGTACCACACTCTGCTTGAATGTATGAATAACTCGAACATTCCACTTTGGGATGAATCTTTTCATTATTCTCTTTTACTCCCCCTCTTTTGAAAAGTATTTACATCTTTATTTACCCTTAGGAAAGATCTTAACTTCTTCTCTTTATGAATCTCCTCATAATTCATTTCTTACCAGTGCCCTTGATCCCTCAATATACCCTTTCCTGGTAATACTATTTTCTTCAAAAATTGATGTGAAGAAATGCATTTTATTTTATTTTTGTGTTAATGTATTTTGCGGGAGAGAGTGAGGGAGTGTGGGGGAGGGGCAGAGACAAGAGGAGAGAGAAAACCCCAAGCAAGCTCTGCACTGCCAGCCTGGAGTTCTCCCTGGGGCTCGCAGAACCCCAGAACTGTGAGTTCACCCCAGAAATAGTGACTTGAACTGAAATTGACTTGGATACTCAACTGACAGAGCCACCCAGGTGCCCTAAGAAACACATTTTTAAAAATGTAGAAATGTCTTTTTCTACCTCACCCTAGAATTTAAGAAATATGTCTTGATATGTAATACGAGCAGGTCAGTATTTATCAAAGGATCTGTAAGAGCAAAAATCTTCAATATTAATATATTTTCTAAATATTATATATAGTTTTTGTCCATATAAAATTTTATCTTAGTCTATATTAGAAAAGTAAGCTCCAAAATAATTGATACTTATAGTAAACAAATCTTTCTGGAAAATGGCATTATAAAATAGTTCACTTCTAAACCTAGAATGAAAACAGATCTTATGATACTTACATCCATCTATTTTTTTTTTTCTTTTTTTGGAGGAAGGGATAATTTCATAGGATTTTGAACAGGCCTGGAGGTGGGTGAGTGAATATGATTTCTGTTTTCAGATAAGAACAGAAAAAAACAAAAACAAATAAACAAAAAACAATTTTAAAGGTCCCTTTTAACAATGCAAGCTTCCTATGAAATCACATTTTTTAATATCAAAAGATTAATCTAGACCATTGTGGGCCTCAACAATTTAAAAACCAAATCAACAATGCTTCCTTCGGCAGCACATATACTAAGAAACAAATCAACAAAAGATGGAAGGAATTTTACTAAGACCTGAAGACAACACAAAGAAGTTGTACATCTCTGTTCCCCAATTTCCTCATCTATACAACTATACAATTATAGTGTTTGCCTGGTGATTTCTAGTGTATCGATCACCTCTGCAACATTCTGTGACTATGTGAAGCTGGAGAGATAAACTGAAGAGGTAAATAACAGAGTTAAGTGCCAATGAGTAGCACAATACAGGTAATGCCTCTGGGAAATACACAATTAATTACAAAGTAAGTGGTTCAGGCAATACTTGATACCAGTTAATGGGATGAATATTTATATGGGTTCCTAATGTCTTATGTTTTAAATCTTCCATTGCATAATTTTGATACCTAATTTGAAACATATTTTGGTTAAATTAAATTGAGACATTAACAATGGGAAATGTTTCAAATATAAGGCTCCAAGGAAAATTTTGTAACATTCCCCACGTCTCAGGACAAAGTGGTGAGAAATACCCATTGCTATCATGCAAGGGTCCCGCGTTTGGCATGGGGGTTGAGAGGGGAGAGGACTAAGGTCCCAGAATTGAGCAAAGAGTGGAACTATATCTGTAGACACTAGGGAGAAAGTATAAAGCAGAAGTAAGCTACACAAGGAAAAAAATGCACTGATGATTGAATTAAAAAATCCATTTTATCAACATCCTTCACGGTAGCTTCTGATCTCTAGTGAAATCTTCAGCATTTTGATACGTTACCTATTAAGCTGCAAAGAGGCATATGCCAATTCTTATGTGGTATATAAAGCCTCCAAATAATTATTATATTTTCCATCAACATTATCACAAACATGATTAATTAAGAGAGACCTCTGTATTTCCTTAAAAGGAAATAGTGCTTTTATGGCAAATGACCTATTATAGAATTGGAAATGACTACATTGTCAGAAGTTGTGTCTCTTGGACGAAGCATAAAGCAGAGATCTTGATGTTAATGGTCATGGAAGATTCTGTGTTACCATCTGTCAGGAATTACTTACCAGTTTTTTGCTGACCAAATTCCAAATTAAGGGGCTCCATTTATTGGCTCAAACTTGTCCTTTATCTTAATTATAAATAGTGCTTATCTTTACTATCTAAGACATATAATAAAATATAGAGACTTTGATGGACTTAAGTAAGATTTAAAAATTTTCTACTTCCTTTCTCTTAGTTCAGGTAGTCATAATTTCTTGACTGAATTTCTAACACAGGTTCCTAAATAATATTCATATCAGCCTTCTTGACTCATTTTAAGCCATACTTTTGGGGCTGGCTGCCAGAGAGATTATCCTAAAATGCAAATTGTGTTCCTCCTTGTCCACTTTTCGTAATTCCTCCATGATTTTCCATAGCCATCAGAAAAAAGTTCAGACTTGTCATTATAACTTTCAAAGCTCTCCATGATTTGGCCCCTGATTGTCTTTTTAGCTGTATCTTTCTCTATCTGTATATCTAATTGATCTCTATCTCTATCTGTAATCTCTACCTATACCTATATTTATCTATATCTGTCCCTATGTATGTATGTATATTCCTATGCTGCATCTAAGTTCTATTCATCCCGGAAGCATACCTATAGTCACCAAACTTTGTCCCTTATTCTTTTGTTGGTTTTTCACAAACTGTGGTCTTCTATAATGCCACATCTAATATTTCTCTCATCAGACTCTTTCTTATATTCCATTTAGATGACACACCCTGCAAAGGGCCATTCCTAATAACTCCGCTCAGGTTTTTAGAATATGTTCTTCTAAAGTGCTCCCATAACAATGTAAACTATCACAATTATGCATCAGAGTGAAATTGTCTGTTTCTCTGTCTCTCCAATTTGAATATGAACTTTAAGTTCAGGAATTAGGTTTATTCCTCTTTGTATTTCCAAAGCCTAGTCAACTATGTGACAAAAAGCAGTTTTGGGCATAGCTGACCTCTCCGTTCCTGAAATTTCTTCTGCTGGCTTCTTTGGCATCATGCTCTCGGGGATGTTTCTTCTACCTCTTTGGTTTTTGCCTCCTCCTCTCCACCTCTTACTTGTAGTTACCCAGAGCTCAGTCTTCAACCCCTTTCTCTCCTTAATATCTACAATTGCATAATTGATCTTATTCATTTCTATGGCTTGAAATTATTATCTACCTGCTGCCTACACTCAAATCTCTACACCCAGTCTTGACCATAGATCTCTAGACCTATACATCCAACTACCTCTTTGTTGTCTCCATTTGGATATTTTATTCATATCCTAACCTAACAAGATTAAACAAGAATGAATGTTTTCCTCTCCACTGAAATCCGTTCCGCTCTTGGTATCTTCCATCATGATAAACACTCACTTCAACCACTTGATGGTTCGAGGTAAGAATCTAGAATTCATCCTTGACTCCTGTCTAAATCCAATCCAGAAGCCTGGATGCAAAGGCACCTTTTTCTATCTTCATTAAAACACTCTTGGTCCAAGTTACCATCATCACTGTCTGCAATACTGTAAAAGTCTTCTAGTTGGTCACTATAGTTCTGTTCTAAGCCTCTTATCATCCATTCTTCACCAACAGCCAGAGTGATCTTTAAAATATGTAAATTAAGTCATGCCATTTACCTGGTCAAAGCTTTCCAATAATTTTCGTTGTATTTAGAGTAAAATGTTAATATCTAATTCCTGTTTTAGTAACCCCTGTATGATCCCTTCTAAATATTCTGTCCCATCTCAGTGCATCCCCTCTCTTCTCACTTTGCTCCAGACACACTGTTCTTTCATTTTCTTAGACATGTTAACTCAGTTTTTTGTACTAATTATGCCCCTACTGTTTCCTTTGATTAGAACATTCTTGTTCTTGATCTTTGTATAGTTTTCTCCTTTCTGTCATTCAAATTTCATCTATTTGCCAAGACTTGCATTTCTAAAAGTAGCCACTTAGTTCTTTACTATCACATTGTACTATTTTAATACTCTGAGTAACACTTACCATCATATATTTCTATTTGTTTATCAGTATCATTTGTCTATCTTCTTCAAACTTACCAAAATGCCAACTTCATCACAAATGCGACTTGCCTGGTCTTGTTCATTGCAGTGCCTCCAGAATATAGAAGTGGGCCCCAAAGAGTAGAAACCAGGACATTCTGGCTAGGTGAATGAAATAGCAATTGCATAGGAAATATGTGTGAATGAGTAAAATCTAAAACATTATGACTTGAAGGGTTGCTAATAATTAATGAACAGTGGAAGACTAACCATGACTTTTGACTTAAATTTTAGAGCAATTGGTGATATCCATGAGCAAGCGTTAAAAAATTGTATGTGTTGCTAGAGTAGATAAGGGCCTTACAAAGTATCTGCAATTGTCCTATCAAGTGCTGATGAAGTCAAATCTCTTCTTGAATTTTTTTTTCCTCCTAGAAGAAGCCAGAAAAGTAGAAGTCAAAGAGGAAATAATAATAGAAATGAGAAAATGTACAGTAGCCCAAAAATATACCAACAGACTTCTGAATAATGCTCTCTCTAATCTTAGAAGTTTCAATGAATAGTTCTCAGTTAACATTAGCTTATGTTAAGATTACTTGGTTTATTTTATACATAGATCTACCTTAATCTTCTACTATTAGGGAAAATTCTTTTTTTTTTTTCCTTCTTGAACATTTACTTGGAAATTATTTTGTCTTCTCACAGAAATGGTATAGGGATCATTTAATGGGGAAATCCTCCAATATTTCACCACTTATTTATTCATTCAAGAAATACTAAGTACTTTGTGAAAAACTTGAAGTCTAATAAAAGATATAAAACATGAGCATACATTTCAAATATGTCCAGGGCAATTACATGTTACATATTATAGGTGCCAAGTAAATGCTGAAACTTTATATGAGGAAGAAATTATGCCCCGATGAAGACTCAGTGTAAGGGTCATGAATTACAATATCAAGAATTATACATAGAAATTTACAATGTTCAAACAGTGAAGAATAAGAAGGAGGAGGGGGGGAGAAGAGAAGGAAGGGGTAAAAAGAAGAAGGGGTCATGGGGGGAAGGAAGGAAGCAAGGAAGATAGGAAAGGAGAAAGCAAAAGAAGAGAGAGAGGGAGAAAGAAAGGAAAGAAAGAAAGGGACAGAGTGAAAGAGAAAGAGAGAAGGAAAGTGCAATGGCATTTCAAGCAGAAAGAACAATGTAAGCAAGGTATGAAAAAGGAAATCATGAGATATGGGACCTAGTTTAAAAAATGAGTTTCCTTCCAGTGAGGCACTGGGGGCACAGAGCAGAGTTGGAAGTAATGATGGCATGGTAGTCTTTGGCCCTTCTATCACAGAGGATATGGCATGTCAGAATAAGGAGAAGAAATGTAGTTCTAAAGTTCTCCATAGTATGAAAGACAACTGATAATCTAATCATTTATTTATTTATTTATTTTGTAAATTCTCTTTTAAAGTTTATTTATTTTGAGAGAGCAAGCATGAACAGGGAAGGGGGCAGAGAGAGAAGGAGAGAAAAAAATCCCAAGCAGGGTCTACACTGAGTGTGGAGTGATGCTCCATCCCACAACTCCAGGGCCATGACCTGAGTCAAAATCAAGAGCCAGATGCTCAACCACTCAGGTTGAGCCACCCAGGAATCCCTGGTGATCATTTAATTTTTGTTAAAACCCTCTGACGCCTAACTCTCGTGTTTTGTCTTATCTTGTGACTACTTATATTTCCATCTCCAACTTCTGTTCCACCCCATAAGGGGTAAAGTCAATAAGATGACAGCCAGAGAACCTGTTGGGACAGAGTGAGTGCTCAGCCAATGTTTTCCCAATTGAATTTCAAATATTTGTCCCATGATTCTGTTAGTTTAGTCTTGGAGAAATTTGACAGATTAAAATTTTTCAGATTGAAGTCTCTAGATCCTTGATTGAAATTTCTTCTGTTTGCTTTTAAAATTTTTTTAATGTTTTATTTATTTTTGAGAGAAAGAGAGAGACAGCATGAGTAGGGGAGGGTCAGAGAGAAGGAGACATAGAATCCAAAGACAGACTCCAGGCTCTGAGCTAGCTGTCAGCACAGAGCCCAAAGCAGGTTTTGAACCCATGAACTGTGAGATCATGACCTGAGCTGAAGTCAGATGCTTAACTGACTGAGCCACCCAGGCGCCCCCTTTTTTTTTCCATCTGTTTTAAATGTTTTATTTACTTTTGTCTTCTGCTTTCTTTCTGGTTGGTACTTTCTGTGGGGAAAATGCAGATACCCCAATCTGGAGATGGCCACAACTGGCAGGAATGATGTCCATAGTAAGCACTCAGGGATTACGTGTCATGATCTGCACCCAACCTTCATGTTACTCCTGATCTCTAACCCTTACCTTTTGTGCAATTGTTAGCCAATTAGCCAAGGCAGTCTAACTTGTCTTATAAGATGAGAAAAATCCTACCTACCTTATAAAAGAACTTACTCTGTGTAGTCACAATCACAACCATGCTGTGGCTTTACTGGACAAATGTTCTATGGCTCAATGGTGGAAGATGTATAAAACACATGGTACATAACCAGAAATTTAATAGATGTTAGCTCCCTTATCACCTCTTGTTTTGATTTCTTGATGTCTCTTCTGGAAAGTTCCTTATTCCACATTTCCATCTGTGTAACTTTGACCTATCTTTCAATATACAGACTCACTTTATTCTAAAACTTATAAAAAGACTAATTGAAAAGGTTTATTGTCACAAATCTCTCTGTTTTCCAGATTCCTGGCATTTTATCTGACCTTCCTTCATGGTGGTTTTCACTGTCTATCTTGATTATAGCAGCACAGATATATGTTCTCTCCCTTTTGTGTTAAATTCAAATTCAAATTTTATATCCTCATGACATCTAATATGGCATTTTTTTCAAGTAATATATCCTGTGTAGATACATGTCGAATCAGTTTTTTTAATAGTTTTTTTTTTTGTGAAACTACTGAAAAATAAATTACATAGTGGAAAATCTATAAAATTATGTATAGAATTTAGCTTAATAAAGTAAATACTTTGCAACTGTCGAATAGATAAGACATAAATAAGATAAAGGTGTCTTAGTTTCTAGTTAACATGTTTATATCATTCAAAATATCTAAAAATCTATTTAAGAATTTATAAATATTTAAGAATATATATGAGATGAGGGGCGCCTGGGTGGCTCGGTCAGTTAAGCATCTGACTTTGGCTCAGGTCATGATCTCATAGTTTGTGAGTTTGAGCCCTGCGTGAGGCTTTGTCCTGGAGCCTGGAGCCTGCTTCAGATTCTGTGTCTCCCTCTCTCTCTGCCCTCCCACACTTGTGCTTTCTGTCACTAAAAAATAAATAAACATTTAAAAATTTTTTAAAAAAGAATACATATGGGATGAAATTTAGATGTCAGTTCCTTTGCTATGTAATAGAAATCAAGACCACAAATCCATGCTTCTATGATCTATAGAGGTCTCACAAAGAAAATAACCTTTTACCTTAAAGTCAAAGTTGTACTGTTGATAATAAATTTAAAATACCCCCAAATTACGTATTTCAGGATCATGTCATTTTTGCGTGAATTCTCTTTGAAGAATTTATTTATATAATCCTTATCTTTTAGTTGTTGCTTAAATATTCTTCAAACAGTCATATGGAAATTGAATTCAAATAAACTTAAAAGCAGAATTTAAAATTTGAAGAAAAAAACCCCAGTGGAAAAAATACAAGTTATATAATTATTTATTCCTCCTGAATTTTAAAATAAAATATATAAGGCATCGCCTAGCTATCCCTCTGCCTTCAGCAACTTCTTTTAACCCTACTCTCCTGGCCTTGTGCTTATGGCATTTTTCTTAAAGATTTTTTTAAGTGTCATTTATGTTTGTCACATACTGGCAGGTCCGAGTCACTGAAAATACTTATTGTAGGCAACATGCAGCAGTGATATTGTTTAGTTTTACCTTTTGTTTTTAAAAAGAATGAGGTTTGGAAGAAAAATAACTACACTCCCATTGATTAGACATTCCATAGCAATCTTAATTTCCTTCAGCATTTCTTTCCTATCTCTTGGGAAATGTATGCCAGTATTAGCCGTGAGAGCCTCTCCACTATTTGTGGACACTGAGGCAGAAAAAGAATTAATTTTGTTTTATCAGCTCCTCTACCTTTGCTGTCAATAAATTATCTTTTCCATCTCTTCAAGGGTCTGACCTCTTGCCTTTCCTACAGTTGAAAAATGTCATTTTATTTATCTTTATCATGGTTACAATTTTCCTTTTATTTGCCACCTTTCCTTTCTTATCATTTTGTTCCCCTTTCACTTCATTTTATAATCTTCCACATCCTGTTTTGAATCTCATACAACTTACCCAGTATATTGCTATTCCTTATTCTTGATTATTTTTTGTATTTTCTTGTTCATACTAATTGGTTCCATTTTTATTTCCAGTATATTTATTACTAAGTGGCATTCATTGCCTTTGGGCATACGTTAATTTATCTTCCAGGACTTTCCATTTTCTCTCTGGATCTTTTCTTTATATATTCCTTTTTGCAACCTCCATTTCACTTCACTTTTCTCATACATATTGGTGTATTATTTTTGTTGCCTTTTTAATATGCCTTCATATCTGTAATTCATGCTTCATGTATTATTAGGAAGGTATATAAAATAAACCACTGTATGTTTGTCACCAACAGCATTACTTTGGATCGTCTAAAAATAGATTTAGATTCACTGTGCTGCAATTTGTCAGCAAACTTCTTTACAGCCATAATAGAGGGTTTACCTAAAAAACGCTTGGAAGCTCCTTTGGAAAATTAAAAGGACTATAGATATTCTAATTTATGTACCTGAGAGGTCAGAAAAGGGGAGTTTATTGTAAAGTAAATAAACAAAATGTGAAACATATAACATTTCAGGAGAGACATGTTTTGTCCTTTTGAGATACTTAACTGAGAAAAAGGTGATAGAATTTGAAGTATNAAATATATAAATATAAAAGTGTATGCTTTATTAAGAAACTTAGATTGTCCTCTGGTTCAGTGGGACTCTTTGGAGATTTTAAGCAGAGAAGTGGCATAATCAGATTTGATTTTGGAAGAACTCTAGTTGGATGAAGAAACTATAGGCTTGCAGTTACCATGACCACTTTGGGTGATAAAATAATAAGACTGACGAGAGACAATGAGGGCTCAAACTAAGGCAGAGACTAAAAGAATAATCAGAAAATATATGAGTCATTTAAGGGTCCAATCAAGAGAACTTGGGAGTGCTTGAACATAGGCGCAGGAGAAAGTAAGGGAGACAGCATTTTTTGTAGATTTCAGGACCACCCACTCAATTTAAATTAGAAAATAAAAGCTTTGAAATGATTGTCTATTAAGTCCAATTTCATCCAGATAGATGTCCAAGGTCCACTGACTATTTCCTTCACAACTACCTTATGACAATAGTTAATTATGATTAACAGTTGATTGACTTAAACGTATAGTCAATGGGAAAAATAAAAATAGCTAAATATTGGATTAATACTTTATTGAATAAATGAATAGTGACACATCCAGACTTCCTAACATGCAGCAAGGGAGTCCAAAAAAACAATAAAAAATATTCCACAGACATTCATGCAAAATGAACACTGATGGTAGTAAATTCTAAAAATGGCAGAATTTGGTTCTAAATCAAATGCAATTTCCACATTTGCATACTATGTTAGAAAGCATCTTATAACTATGTTCATAGTATATTGTTCAGCTCATTTCCATAATCTAATTCAGTGATACTTATGTTCTTCAAATAGTATTCACTGATCATATTTTATCTCTTCTTTATTTTAAATTGTGGTTCTGTGAACTATAGACCACATCAGGGAAAGATTGTAAATATCATAAATATTATGCCAATTTCCTTAAAATGGCAAATTATGTAAAATTTATTTCCTACTCTTTCTTAGAAGAACCTAAAGCAGAGAAACCTTGGATCTTAAGGGTAGATTTTAATGCCTTCTTATTATAAGCATAAATTTTTTAAAATCCTTACATTTATTAAGAAATAATTATTTTGAGAAAGTAGTCATGTAATGTACAGCCTTTGATTTTAAACAGATTTCAGTTTGGTCAAGTTTCTCATCCAAACTTGCAGAAATTCTAATATAATTGCTGGCTGAATTTGCAGTAAGTAATGCAGGTATTTGTGCCATAGATAAAATGCACTATTTATTCATGCTGTACATTTATTTACATTACATTTATTACCAGTAAAATGATGATTGTGATACTATACTGAGGCCATAATGGGGGCAAAATCCTCTACCAGGCACTTTACAAAGATTATTTTTTTTGTAATTCAACAACCTTTCAGAGAAAGAAGGCTTTTATTATTATCGTTATTATTACTGTTGTTGTTGTTGGAACCTTTTATTCCTTTATTTTCCAGAAATTTGATGTCAGAGAGGTTATGTAATCTGTCAAACATTTCTCTGCTTGCAAGTGTAAATCCTGGATTGGAATCCATATCAGTTTCCTAAAGCTCATGCTCATTGCCACAGGGTCATTTTGTCATATTGTGACAGAAGCCCTCTCATTTTGGGGGCAGTGATAGGCAAATAGGGAGAAGGCCTTAAACAAAAGAGTTCTTATTTGTTGCAGAAGAACTACATTATATTATGCACCAAAAATGTGAACCATATGAACCTTAAGGAATAATAACATGAACCTTGAACAACAAACCAGACTTGTGCAAAGGTATCCGTTTCCTCAGATATGGTTAGCTCATGGTTTTCTCTTTAGTATCAAAGCTAAAAAGATTAAATTTCATTACTTAATTGATTATGATGCTTGTAATTTATACATTGCTTTTTCATTTATGCAGCTCACTTCAATTAACCTGTTGTATCATAAGCCAATTAACCTGTTGTATCATAAGCCATAATTATTATACTACACACACCTATAGCTTTTTAAATGATTTGATTACAGGATACCTAGATGGCTCAGTCTATGAGCATCCAACTCTCAATTTTGGCTCAGGTCATGGTCCTGGGGTGGTGGGATAAAGTCCCATATCAGCTACTTAGAATTCTTTCTCTCTCTTAAAAAAAAAATTGGTTGATTTAGTTGTGATATCTTATGAAATGTTCTAAGAAATTCAGTGTGGCATACAGGTATTTATGAAAAAATAACCAAATTAAAAGAAAAATCTTCTTTGTTGTTTATTAAATTAATTGATTATATATTTTTAACAATTATGTAATTGGAATTCTTAACTATTAACAAGCATCTGCCAAATGGAAGTGGCTCTGTTCTACTCATGTCTGTGCTTCTTAGGTACCCATAGCAACTTCACATTCCCCGGTTACATTGTGTGGTATTTGAAGCAAGTGCTGTATTTTCTTTCATTTATTATTTTCCCTTTCATGGCATCCCCATCAACCCATGAGAAAAGTGTCTCATAGCTTTTCCATGTTTCAAATGATTATGTAAGACAAGAGGCCGTGTTTCCTTAGTCATTACTTTTTTCCCCTTGAATATTTTGGCTCAAAGTGACTATCACAGGGGTGCCTGGGTGACTCAGTCCGTTAAGTGTCCAACTTTGGCTCAGGTCATGATGTCGCGGTTCATGGGTTCAAGCCCCACATTGGGCTCTGTACTGATAGCTCAGAGCCTGGAACCTGCTTCAGATTCTGTATCCCCCTCTCTCTGCCCCTCTCCCACTCATACTTTGTGTGTGTCTCTCTCTTAAAAATAAACATTAGTTTTTTTAAATTGACTATCAGAATATTTGCATAATATCTTCTGCTTAATTTACGAGAGTAGCTTGCTGGTGGGGGAAGGAACATGTTTTCATTTGTTTGCTGTTCGGTATCAGTGGTGGTGTTTTGGCACATAGAAACCTATTTTGATCTGGTTTTGACAAAGACTGTTATTAGATATAGAAAGTAATAAAAAAGTCATTGATTATATAATTTTCTGAAAGACATAACAAATAAAGATTACTTGGTGAGAACCTCTTCTCCAACAATTAAGGAAGAGTTTTGTACATTATTCAGTGATCTCTAGAGCTTCTATACAAGATTCCAGGACGGTATAATCACCTTCCACCCCACACACCCAACACCAACACACACAGCCACATGGATACAATAGAAATTAATACATTCAGCCAAGACATATAGATTTAGTTTGGTTTGGTAGCAATTTAGGCACTGAGCCAAACATCCCATTTTTCTGTTTTGTTTTTGTTTTTGTTTTACAAAGCTAGCTTAAAACCAGTATAAGGACCAGTACAGCCTCAACCTGAATGTTGGAATTTTGACTAGTAGGTCTATGAGAGGTAGGGCTTCAAATTCCTCTTTGGAGAAATTTCTCCTTGATCAGAACATGGCATTTTAACAAATGGTCCACTCTGTCAACTATTTTATTGTGTTTCTGATGATCTACTGTTGTTTTTTTTTTTTTTTAAGTTTATTTATTTATTTTGAAGGAACCTCAAGCAGGCTCTATGTTGTCAGCATGGAGCCTGACATGGAGCTCTATCTCATGAACTGTGAGATCATGACCTGAGCTGAAATCAAGAAGTTGGATGCTTGGGGTGCCTGGGTGGCTCAGTCGGTTAAGCATCCGACTTCTGCTTGGGTCATGACCTCTCAGTCCATGGGTTCGAACCCCGCGTTGGGTTCTGTGCTGACAGCTCAGAGCCTGGAGCCTGCTGCAAATTCTATGTCTCCCTCTCTCTCTGCCCCTCCCCCCTAGCTCCCTGTCTCTCTTTCTCTCTCAAAATAAAATAAAGGCATAAAAATTAAAAAAAAAAAAAAGAAAGAAGTTGAATGCTTAACCAACTGAGCTACCCAGGTGGCCCAGTTTGGTGATCTAATCTTAAGCAATCACTTATTTGTGTACGGCTGGTGCTGAAGGCATCTATGAAAGCTTTCAACCTGTGCACTCCATTACCATGAATGTATTCAGAAGTAACTTGATGGTTTACTTCTTTATCCAAACAATTAATTTTATTCCTTTGATTTTCACAAAAATATCATCAGTCTTTTAAGAATAAGGACCAACTATTCTGTTTCACCAATACCACTCCAGCTTTTAGTTGACTCATGTATATGTATATGTATTTGTGTAAAAATCTGAATTTCAAAAAGGTAGGGACAAATTAAGATGAATAAAGGAAGTAGTGGAGACATGCTATTACTTTGGGTTTTCTGGTAAATTTTTATATAAACTTCAAATGGATCTGGACGTTTTCCAGTTGTTGTCAATGTTTAGAAAATTCTTTACTTACTACTTTTGTTACACATTTTTATTAAGAATTTGATAAATGGTATGAATATGTGCTTCCCCCAAAATGCACATAAATGATTTCAAGTTGTAGTATTCCTGAAGCTCATTCATGGCCTCCTTAGAGTCTTTGATTCCAGCATCATATCAGTCAGCATTTATTACACTCCTTCCATTTTTAAGTGTTTATTTAGTGTACAAAAATAAATGATATGTATTAAATAAGGAATATTCTACTGAGGCAGGGGAACCTGGATGGCTCAGTCAGTTAAGACTCTGGATTTTAGCTAAGATCGTGATCTCATGGTAGGTCTTGAGATCAATCCTGAGTTGGGCTCAACTTGAGCCTTGAGTAGGGCTCAGTACTGGGCACGGAGCCTGCTTAAGTTCTCTTTCCCTCTCTCTCTGCCCTTCCCCTGTTCCTGTGTATTCTTTCTCAAAAAAAAAAAAAAAAAGAATACTCTATTGAGGGAGATACACGCTAGAGCAAATAATTGTGTTAAGAAATGTAGATAGATAGATAGAAAAATAGCAATACTTACCCAGTACCTACTTGTATGCCAGATAATTTTATAAGTTCTTTTGTATACTTACTCATTTAATCTTCAAGACTTATTAGTCAAGTACTGCTATTATTTCATTTTATAGATGAGGAAATTGAGACAGAATGGTAATAAAATTTCCTTCAGACAACAGAAACCCTAAGTGGCAGAGCCAGGATTCAAAACCAGGTAGTGTGTTTCAAGAATCCATGCACTTAATCATTGTATTTGCCACCTCTCATAAAAATATAACAGAAATGTATACAGTGACATGAGTAGGCAGGATGAAAAATCAATCAGTTTTGTTGGTAGTCTAGAAAAAGTTTACGAAAAGTCTCAGAAAAGCACAATGAATCTGAGTTTGGCATTGAAGAAGGAGAAAAAGAGATATAGAGTACCTAGGTTGGGATGTTTTCTCCTTAAATAAAAATATGATTTACCATGCTACTTTAGTGTTAATAAAGTTCTGTTTCCCGATGAAAGAGTAAACATAATAATAATTGAGTTACTCATGAACAAGAAATCCCAAATAGATGAAATGTTCTTTAGTTCTAGTAAAGCTGCAAAACCATTTTACTGAAGTTAAACTGTTACTAGAATCATGGTTAGCTCTTAAAAATAGTCCCATAACAATAAATCCCAAATGTTGTATATCTGTGAGGTAAAATTATCCTGCTAATCACATATAGCTGGGTTTGTAATTGTGTTACTTCTCAAACAGTTGGCAAAGGGCACTGCAAATTAAGTTGTTGAAATCCATCATAATGGGTGAAATAAAAGCCAGTGGGTAAGAAAGAACATATTTCCTAAAAGGGAACGTATTGCTCATTTCTTACTTTTAAAAAGTAGGTTATAAAATATTATAGATGGATTATAGGATATTGTTATTGGAATGCAACATGTTACATAGTGCCACCATTTGCCATCAACAGTAGATGCCTGTTTTGCCACCTCCCACCCCCTCCTTCCTCTCTGTGCCCCACCATATCTGGCCCTCTGCAGAGATGATCCGTTGTCTGACTCTGTCTTGGGCTGCAACAGTGACGCTTACACACCACCACTAGAGAATCCACCTTGTGGTCATAGAAGCTACCTATTGAAAGTGCTGTTCTCCCCTACCAGACTAATGACCTCTCTAGGACAAGTGCAATGCCTTCTCCATTTGCATAATCTCAGAATTTAACGCTGTTAACAAATGTTTGCCAAAAGATTTAATCAATAAAAGGGAGAAAAAAATGAACAGATGAAGACCATCACAACTTCACTATGAAAAGCCATCATTCAGGGATCCAAATTTGTAAAATAAAGCAACGAACAAAGAACAGGTGAGACAGCAAGGAAATTTGTCTGGATGTGTTGATCATAGATGTAGGCCTTACAATGTATTCTAAATAATTTTCTAGAAAGTATTGATATATGCCAAAATTTAGTTTCTAAAGGCCAAATGCTTATTTACCTTTAAGACTACTGTTCATCATGGTTACAGTAAGATGTGTATATTACGACTAATTGTAGTATTATTGTGCATCGCGCTAGAATTGTGCTAGAATTAAAACTCTCTACCTGTTGGTGTTTGGAAATGTCATTGGCCACTCTTCCTCTCTTCACCTCCCATCCTGCCATTCCTCCCTAGAGCCCTATTAAATATGTGTCCCAAGTACTTTTTTGTGTCTTTATGGTCTGAAAGTAAGTAATTTGATTGGTGATGAAAATTCAGAACAACATAGCCCAAATACCCTGGGAATCAGAATTCTGCGAAGCACTTAGAAACTAAGAAAAATAGACTCTTTTGCACATGTGGAATTTTGAGGGGAAAATGTGCAGCTCACTCGGTGTTAGAACAACAGTGCAAGAGTATCCAGTGGTGACATGCATAAAGATATGACCTCGCTGGAGCTCTAGCAATTTTGAAATGAAACTTTAGCCTGCCCTGTGAAAGCTGAAGATGCCGTGTCTTTAGGGAAGAGTGGAAATTGTATAGGTTTTAGGTAAAGACAGCAAACCCACTGATAACACTGTCGTGGCTAAGCGTTCCTACTGAAAACTTCTATCAACACTCTGGCTCTAAGGAGTTCATTCTGGAAGCCAAGAACAGTGAAATGCCAACTAAGAACCCTACTTCTTCAAACAATCATTAAATGGATTTTATTTTTCTCATTGATGAGTACTTGGAGCTAGGAGAGCTCTAGAAAAGAGCAAACCCTGCTTTAAAGAAAATCTGTTGGTAAATAACAACAGAACAAGTTCACAGTTTTAAATTTATTATGCAAAGGAAAAAACACACACAAATCTGGTATGGTCTATAGTGCATATGCACTCACTCTCCTCTCTGACATATTCGACCTCCACATTTTCCATTGGGAACAGTCGGAATTGATGTTTAAAATTGTGACTGCTAGGTACCACAAGACTCTTTAATATTCCATATAGATTTCATTATGCAGCCTTTCAGAATGCTAAAATTGGAGAGTTGAACTAAAGCATTTTGAAGATAAATTTAAGTTTGGGGACAGAAAAGTAAAGAGCTTTCCATTCACTCTGAGCTAATCGGGAAAATCAATTAACCAAAATTCCTCATTACCAGAGAAGTCTATATATATCTGTATATTTGAGTTTTACTTCATTTGGATTGTTTGTAACCTGTCAGTGATGCTATCTCCTGAATAGTGTTCAAGTCTCTCAGTCATCATTGATAGAATTCGCTCATTGAGGCTTATCCTGTCTGGCATGCCTGAGGTTTGTGTGGAAATCAAAACTTCTAAACTCATGATCCTGACCATGAGAAGGGCTTTCTAGTCTGTGGGCTAAGGGCATTCATATTCATTAATTTCAGGTATATATGTGGCAAGACTTAGAACACATAGAAAAAATTCAGGAATTCATATGTACCATGGAGGCTAATACTAAGCACTAGAAAAATCTGAACTTAATTACATTACTTTTAAAGGATATACCATAGGAAACCTATTGTTAACATTTATGATCATATTTTAATCATTTAATTTAGTTTAAATTAGTTATTTTAATTATTCTCCATTTTCTTCTTATTACCACTTCCTCAATTCTTATATATATTTTTGAGTTTATAAAACAAAGACAAACCTGATCTTAATTTTAGTTGAATATTTTGAAATGCTGACTATTTAATTTAATAAAACATAATTTCCCACCCTTGAAAAGCATTTTCTTTGCTTTTTAGATTACAGATATATGCATTAAGGTCAGATTATGAACCCCTAATGCTGTGCTTTGTATTATTTGCAATGGTAAACATTTTCCTCTAATCCCTTTGAAATATTTCCGTCTGTGGGCCATAAGTTGAGGAAGACCAGCCCATTTGCCTGGCATGAAAATGAGACTCTGCTCTCTTACGGAGGAAGTACAAGTTTTGGATTTCATTTACAAATGGCACACATGAACTACTTTCCCCAACATCTAATAAAATTTTTTAAAGACAGGGTAATTTTAATAAACTATATCTAAAAACATTTGGATAAAATTGTAATTCTATAAGGACAAAATACTTTTTTTAATGTACAGCCAATACTTACCGAATGAAATTACATATAGTACAATAGAATTTTAATACAGGAAGAAATATTAATGATCATTTACTCTAGTTTCTTGTTCCAATTAACATGCTTTTAGAAAAACTTCTCTCTAGAAAATTCAAAAATAAAAAATTGCTAACATATTTTCAGTAATTGTTTTCTTTTTGTGATTAAAAATATATTATTTTGTAAGATATGATTATTTTAGAAAAATTAGGGAAAAGAATACAAATAACTGTTTTCAAAGCATCCATTCTTAAATACCACAAAATAGTGTTATATATTTCTTTTCTACCTTTGTTTTTCTTTGTGTATGTATTTTTATTTTATACATTGAGATCCCATAGATAATTTTGTTTTCTCATCTTCTTTCACTAAATTTGAAGTGTGAAGGTTCTAAGTCACTAAATATTTTTTGAAAAATGACTTTATGGCTACATAGTTTTATGATAATTTATATTACAAATACAAGGTTAAAGAGATTTGAGTTGGGGTTTTACATTAATTTTAAGGCCAAAAATTAGTGAGGTGTTAATGGTTAAAAAAAAATAGAGAACATATGACTTTGTGTCAGAGCGTTCCAGTCATGGTTTTAGTATATTTGTACCTCAGCCTTCTCAATGCCTTTCTCAAAGGCTTATTCCCTGAATAATGCTTATAAGTAGACTTTTAAATATATAGTTTAAATCTTCCTAGTAATTTCTCCCTTTATGACAAACATACCAAAATATTATCTCCAGTTAAACATTAATGATTAATTTAATATATTCAATATATTGTAATGCTTAATGAAATAGCTTTGGAAATAGACTTGGGAGATAAATACAGAAAGGAAAACAAACAAGCAAACAAACAAATGTTGTGTTCTATATTTATCAGCATGTCAAATCATAAGTTTGGAGGTGTGTCTGTGGGAGATAACGTATTAAATTCAGCAAAGCAGGTGATATGATAATAGCGACTAATTAGCACATGTGAAAATAGGATCATAAAGCCAATTTCTGAGATATTTTAGAAATAATTTGTGAGTGACTGGAAGTTCAAAGCCACTCTTGAGCCTAGAGGTATTAAACAGTTTATTAAACAGATACTAAAGTATTTCTAAAACTTTAAGAAATAAAGATACTTTTCCATAAATCTGGTTTGGTATTAAGGCTAATGTTATGTATCCATGTTACCTCTTGGCATATTGAGGTCAATTCCCAGTTATCTATCCAAAATGGTAATACAGTGTATCAAACTCATTATCCTTCCTGTTCTGAATTCTCTCTCTGATAACAGAGTTGGTTTATAAAAGAGCCATAGTCACCCATAGTGCCTTAGAGAAAAGGATATATTCAAAATCAATACAAACCTCAAATGCCTCAGAAGTATCATTTTAGCTCCTTTTTTCAACATTATCATAGACACCATCCTTTACCAGTCCTACTAAAAGTAGAAACATTGATTGATGTGTTTTATCTTCTTCTCCCTCCACTGCCACCCTCCAGCAAAGATTCTAGAGAGAGAAGAAATACCCTAGTGTCAGGTTGTTTGAGGGAAATGGAGAGGTCAGGGACTGGAAGTATATTCACAAACTGGGTTATCAATCTCTGAAGTTGACTGTACAGGTGAAATGCAGCAGATAAATGATAACTGTTAGAGTTTATAAGTTGAATAATTCAAAACAGTGGAGAGAATAGGCACATTATTTGATGGTACACATAATGGATCTTGGAAGCATGGCATTGTTGATTTTTGTTTTTGTTTTTTTTTAATAGAATGGAGAGACTTTGAAAATATCCAAGTTAGAGCGAACACAATGACTTGTTTTTGGAAATTTTAATTTCTCAATAGACGTAGATTAAAAGCAGAGAAGACTGGGGAGCCTGGGTGGCTCAGTCAATTAAGTATTTGACTCGGCTCAGGTCATGCTCTCAGAGTTCTTGAGTTCGAGCCCCATGTCAGGGTCTGTGCTGACAGCTCAAATCCTGGAGCCTGCTTCAGATTCTGTGTCTCCCTCTCTCTGCCCCTCCCCTGCTTGAGTGCGTTCTCTCTCTCTCTCAAAAATAAATAAGCCTTCCAAAATTTTTTTAAAATAAAAAATAATGCAGAGTAGACTGATTGCATACAGGTCTATGAAGCATGTAAGTAAATTACAAATAGGAGTGAGGGTGGAGAACTCAGTCTGTACACCACCATGCCATGAGTAAATCTCCCTCTAAGCACACATTTTGTTTGTTGGTATTGATCACTGCTACAGTTGAAGTCATAGTGAAATGGTTCACACTGATCATTAATAAGGCCATTGCCAGACACTGTATAAATAGTCGGCTTCAATGTGACCTAGCTTACAAAATTATCTTTTTAGTTTCCTGAAAAACTCTCTGAATTTCTATTTTTTCATTGTTTTTGTCTCTACAAAGATATACTGTCAACTTTAGAGAGGAGTAAACAACCAAAAATTGTTTTAAAAATTAAATTGAAAATCAAGAAGTTCAAACGACAAGATTTGCCTCCTTAGAGTAGATATTTGAGTTTCAAAATGCAAGTAGGGAAAGAGAATGGTTGTTTTTTTATTCAAAGAACTGAAGGAAGCCAATACAGATAGGTACATTTTAAAGAGGTTCTTATTGCACATCTATTAAACAGATATTTATGGTGCCGAGAACTGGATGGTGATTTACAATGCTCAGAAATAAGCAGGGAAATAGAGCAAAACAAACGAAATCGCCCATTTTTCTAAGTATCTACTTTATGCACGATGTTATACTAGGTACTTTGCGAAGAAAACAGTAAAGAAAGGAATGAAGATAAATACATCAGACCTCTGATTATATCCTTTGAGCAGATCTAATCTAATTGGAGAATTGAATATGCATGTGATAGTGTAAGCAAAACAGATTAAGTAGATTAATAAGGAGTACTAATATATTATAATGATATGTTAGTACTCTGCTTCTTATTAGTCTCCTGCTTAATCTGCTCTGTTTAAAGTAACAACGTGGTATAGTGGAAAGAATGTTTGTGTTTTCCATTTCTGGCTCTGTTACAAACATGTAGACTGACCATAGGCCAATAGCTTAATAGCTACCATTGATGTGACTGCCTGGGTGCTTTGCATACAGTATTTGGTTCAGTCCTCACATCTACCCTGTGATGTGCATATCTTTCTGACAATACACATGACCAAAATTCTGGTTTTCAGGGATGGGCTTGTTTTATCTCCACTGCCTCAGGATACTTATTGTGTTCCCTTTTTACCCTCAAGAGTGTCCTTGTTTCGAATGTATAAATTGTCTCCATGTGATGAGAAATGTGATCATCACAATTGAGCAAGTACTGAAAACAGATTTGATCCAAGGCTGTTGATGGCCAAAGCCCATACACATAACTGCGTATTTTCCCTAGTTAAAGCACTAGTGAAGAAGCACTTCTTTCACTGCTTCTTTTGTATAAATAAAATTAAGTCGTTAAAGTAAATGATCTCCAGGATTCCTTCCATCTCTACATTCTAAGACTCTAACTTACAACGAGACAAATACGTCTGCTCAAGACCCTGGGATGAAAACTTTACACCAGGGCTAGCAAACAAAATTGGAAAATAATGAAGGAAGGAAGGGGAGATAGAATGGAAGATTTAACACATTATTTAATTCATAATAGAAGTATAGCTCTGAATGCTTAAAAAGCCAGCCTTTCCTAGCAATTTGCATGGCAAACAGATAACCATTGAAATAAATTAAGGGGAGCTGTATCTTTTCATACCTCCTGTGTTAAGAGCATGAAATGATGTGTCCTGTATTTTGAAAAAAAAAAACTTGAATATTGTTGCAGGTAGTTTGCATTTACTTAAATTCTAGTTCATAGTATAGTGGGATAGTCA
>NW_027530545.1:11618358-11720858 GCF_008692635.1 Crocuta crocuta | reverse complement strand
AGTTCCCCCGTGTGTTGATTTGATTTAAAGGGGGGAAAAAAAGTTGATTCAGGAAGCTGTAGAAAAAACTAGTTAAGCCAGTTGTTCAGATAAAACCCGTAATTATGTGTCTAAATTATTTTGCCTCCCAATTCATTTGCTCTGACATCACACAGACCTAGTCTTATTCACATATGGTAGCTGGTTCCAGACCACAAGGGTATTGTGCTCTGAGTTACTAATCAAGTTACAGTGGGCAAATCTGATGAAATCGGGGTTCTAGGGGCACGATTTACAAGATTGTGTCTCAGAGTGAATAATGAAGTCTTTATAGCAGCTTTAACAAAAGGAAAAGGAATGCAGAGAAAACTAAAGCTCAGGGCCACCTGTCTGCTCTTCTGAGACCCCCCTGGAAAGTTCTTGCTGCCCCCCTTAGACAAGAGAAAGGCCACCATTAAGCTCCCTGAGGTGATTCGACCTCACAGATGACTATGCTTCCCCTTGGAAATAGTTTCACCGTATGTAAGTGAAAAATACTCTACGGACTTTATTTTAGAATTTTATTTTAAAAATTTCAGGACATTTAAACACACAGGTTTTGATTTTTTTTCTTTTCGTTGATTTTTTTCATGGAGTTGATGGAGATAAAAAGATCAGCCTGGCAGCTTGCTGGCATGGAACTGGAGTGTTTAGGGTTTGTTTTGCCTTTTTGCAAGATTGGTCCACAAGAACTTTAAAAGGAGAAAAAGACGATGCAAATTAAATACGTTAGAAACGTATGTCCCATCTGTTTTTATTTCATTTTTAGAATAAGGTTTTCATACCTTCTTTTATTTTTATATTCTATGATACCACACTATAATGTTGGCCACCTCAGAGACAAACTAAATTAGCTATCCTGACCATATGGAAAGGAAAAGCTTTACCAGCTAAGGAAACAAATTTAACTCAGGCAAAAAGGCCTATGTGTTTTAGAGTTTAAAAAAATGCTGCTAACTACATAGTAGGGGAATATAACCCACCTGCATAAGTAAAATTTGAAAAAGAGTTTGGGTATTTCAAAATAGCTGCCTCTTTTCCTGGCGTCATTCAGGAATCACCCATATTGGAAGCCTATTTCTGTGGTATGCTATCCTCTGGACTTATTTGTAAGCAAACATAATGAAAGGCATGAAGACCTCTTGAAAGGTCACTTACTCTTTCACTCTGCCTCCAAACAGAATTAATCCTTACTGCTCTAGCTATACCTTATCCCATTGTTTAAAAAAAAAAAAAAAAAGCTTCAAAACACTTCAGAGAAGAAAACTTTTCCCCTAATGTCCATTCCATGGAAAATTGAATAAGAAGACATAGCTTTATAGGAAAAGAGATTTTATTTCATTCTACAAATGCCAATAGTGTAAAGCATTTGATAGAAGCCCTAGGCTACCATTTTATTTTACCTGGAGAGGAGCTTCTCATAATTCACTATGTAAAATTGATGGTTGCTTCAGAAATCTCCCAATCTTAGGTTTTTATATAAACCACAGTGCTGGAACACAGTTCATAGAGGTCAAGCATGTGTTTTCTAACCACACAGAGTAGAGGAGTTCTGCCCGATCCAGGGCCACTTCACATTGACACTTGCAGTTATTTACAATGATTGAGGACATCAGGGTTTATGCACAACCTATGAAGACAAGATAAATAGATTGGTAGAGAAGATTCAGCTAGAAAGAAAGTCAACCAAAGTGTGTGCTGTCACCTGACTGTAACTCAGCACGGCCGAGCTCAGACCACTCAACTTTTAGAGTACTGAAGTTACAGTTCGCTTTATTTCATCCAAATAATAGCTAAACTTGTAAGTGAAGGCATATGTTTTGAGAGTTTTTCTATGGACATTGAAATGGCTTTTTTCTGTACACTTCTACTGGCAGGCATTTCACCAAAATGCACACTGATTACTAAAATTACCTGAATGTATTCAAGATGTGTCTTGGAATTTTTTTTTTCTATACTAAAGGAGGAGGAATTACAGTAATAGTTTGCTTTCTCAAATCATGGGACACTCAGTGTAACCACTATCTAGCCTACAAGATAACTTTCTGACTCTCAGACACCAAACTCATAGTTTTGAAGTCCCTTAGAGTTCTCCTAAATAAAAGCCACTAATTTGCACTAGATAAAATGGACTTATTAATCAAGCAAACATAATTTTGGTTTAGAAAATGTCTTTAGGGACACATTGATTTAGCTTTTTTTTTAGGTTTTCTCCAATTAATGCTTGTATTAATGGTGGGATTCCAGAGGAGACAGAGCTATAAGCACCAGACTGAGACCATCTTAGATTCACCAGCCCTCTTTGGAGTGGAGCATAGTGTTAATTCTCTGAACTACATAAATAAATACTTCCTTTCTATTGTTTCTTGGGACTTCTTAATGTTCATATTCAACTCTAATCATTGTCATGGTCTAGTTTATGGCCAAGCATAAAAAATGAATGGTTTCCTTACAACATACATGATGTAATTCATATTATCGATGAAGAGAGGAAATGCAGATGAATTCCTCTTGAGGTGTATTACAAGCTGAAACCACTCAGCCACCAACACAGAGTTGATAGATCATCTGAGTATTGTCAGATAGGATATTATTCAGTAGACAAAAAATGGCTATGGGTTTTTCCAAGGAAGAGAATTGTTAGAGATCTAAGTAGATATGGCTGAATGTGCTATGTGTATTCACTCTGATTGAGGAAAACAGGCTGTACCAAAAAGTTTTGTTTAACTTAGAGTGTGTTCTGCAGTTGAGGAATGAACCTTTGGTAAATCCTATTGGAAAAAAAAAAGTGCAATTATCTTCTATTAGAAGGAAGAAAAACTGGGGCACCTGGGTGGCTCAGTTGGCAAAGCATCCAACTTCAGCTCAGGTCATGATCTCACAGTTCGTGAGTTGGAGCCCTGCGTCGGGCTCTGGGTTGACAGCTCAGAGCCTGGAGCCTGCTTCAGATTCTGTCTTCCTCTCTCTGTCCCTTCTCTGCTCATGCTCCATCTCTCTCAAAAGTAAATAAACTTTCTTAAAAAAGGAAGAAAAAATCGATGTTGACTGAAGACCCATTTCAAGAAATTCTCTTATAAATTTCTTCAGATTACACAAAAATAAAACATGTAGAAGGAATATACTGGGGTTAATCCTTTGTAATATCTTTTCCATGTGTCCAAAAAGAGCCATCAGCAAACAAAAATATTCTGGAAAGACATCTCATGCAAACATTGTCTTTGCTCAAAATGGCCATGTCAGCTTATAATTTTGCATGGAGTGTATCTGGTCTAGAACACAAGTTCATATATAATGACCTCACAACTTTGCCATATAATATAATATTTAACTATAAATAACTGCAAAACATTAATCAATAGGAAAAACAATATGAAAAAAGATGGAACATAAGAATTACACATTTTTGTAATAATGGAACGTCACTGATTCAACTAAAGAAATTAGGAACATCTATGGACTTTGAATGAACATAATTTTTTTAAATGTTTTTTATTTTTGAGAGAGAGACAGAGCATTAGTGGGAGAGAGACAGAGAGAAGGAGACACAGAATCTGAAGCAGGGTCCATGTTCTGAGCTGTCAGCCCAGAGCCCGACATAGGGCTGGAATCCACCAACTGCGAGATCATAATCTGAGCTAAAATGCATGCTTAAGTGACTAAGCAACCCAGGAGCCCCTATAGGATTATTTAGAGGATTAAAAATAAATGTGTGTGTAGATGTATGAAAATATCTAGCACTGTGCAGGACACATCATGACTACTCAAAGCTAATGGGAGTCAGGTCCAGAATCCTGGGTTGTTCTAACCACACTCTGCAAAGAAAGGCAAAAGAAAAAAAAAAGATTCAAAACTCTTAAGCTTTTAATTTTGATGAGGTCCCAATAGTTCATTTTTGCTTTTATCCCTTCTGTCCAGAAACGTATCAAGGAAGAAGTTGAATAAAGATGATGTGGTATACGTATACAATAGAATACTAGTTGGTGATGAAAAAGAATAAAATCTTGCCATTTGCAGCAACATAGATGGGACTGGAGTGTATTATGCTAAGTGAAATAAGTCAGTCAGAGAAAGACAGATAACATATTAGATCATGACATGAGCCGAAGTCACTTAACCAACTGAGCCACCCAGATGCCCCAATTAACAAAAATTTTACCTCAATGTTCTTAACAACCATTAACAAGTACCAGAAGTTTTTGAACATTTAAATAAGATATAAGAGTCTCAATTAAGAATCTTATAAAATATAAGATTTTATATTTGGTGAGTTTATGCTTAAAAAGAATAGTGATTAGATTACAATAATATTGATAATGTAAATATCAATTACTAAGGAGCCATTATGGGCCAGAACCTATTCTATGCTCTTTGTATTTATTAATTCACAGAATTCATAAGATAAGTGGATGTTTTGTTATCAATGATATTTTACAGATGAAACTAACACAGAACTCGCCTAAGCTCAGGTAGCTCATGTACACCACTAATTACCTGGTGTGAAGCAGGCACTGTGTTAGGCCATGGGGATATAAAAAAGAATAAAGTGCAGTATCGAATGTTTCCAAAATAGGAAAAATAAAACACCCCACTAATTCTTATTATAAAAGTGAGAGGAAAATGTTGAATCCTTAACTGCCACCCAATTCCTTTGCCTCTACTCTTTTCATGGAGTGTGAGAATGTATACATCATCAGGTGGGATATTATTAAGTAGACCAAAAAAAAAAAAAATGGCCATGGATTTTTCTGAGAACAAGAAAATATACATGCACATAGGCACAGAATGATAAATAGATATTCAGAAGATGTCTCAGGGGAGCCTAGGTGGCTCAGCGTGGAGTGACTGTCTCTTGATTTCAGCTCAGGTTGTGATCTCACACAGTTGTGAGATGGAGTCCGGATTTGGGTTCAGTGCTGGATATAGAGCCGGCTTAGGATTCTCTCTGCCTCTCCTCTGGCTTACACTCTCTCTCTCAAAATAAATAAATAAACATTGAAAAAAAAGATCTCTTAAATAGCCTCATTTAAATGCCTCAAAGATTAGCTCTCCCCCACCATTTTTTTTAAAGTACTGATATCAAGACTAAACTAAAGGCTTATGGCTAATATTCCACTTTCTGGTGGAATACCTAAACTATTTTGTGCCTCACAATNCTTATTTTATAATTCAAAGTTTGTGAATCTTAATCCCCTTCATCTATTTCACCCCATTCCTCTACCCTCTTTCCCTTTGGCAATGGCTAGTTTGTTCTCTGTCTCTGTGAGTCTTGTTTCTGGTTTTTTTTTTTGTTGTGTTTTTTAGATTCTACATATAAGTGAAATCATATGGTATCTACATTTCTCTGACTTATTTCACTTAGCATAACACCAAGGGGAAAAAAAGAAATCTTTTCATTTTTCCTCAGAACTATTTACATCATTCTCATGTATAGAAATCATGACTTAATTCAATAGTAATACATGATTTAATTCAATATTACATGAACTGATGACATAAAAATGTTCAAAGAAAGGAAGCTATTGTTTGTATGAAAACCAAAGGTAAATGCTGTGGAAAGAGTTGGTAAATGAGTTGCTAAAAGAAATTGCTCTAAATTAGGTATAGGCAAGACAAATGTAAAAAGTTAAAAAAAAAGTTAAGAAAACAGAAGGATTCTGCACTTCATTTATTTTGCATGTATCATGAAATTTGCACTTTACTTCAAAAAATGAAAGAAATTCTATGTGTATTATATATAGGTTTATGAAAAGATATAACAAACTTTTGTCCTCTTAGGAAGAAAAGCTTTGTTCCTATATAAAATATGTATTTACTTTTAATTTAATTAATACATTTAGGTAGGTAATGTGTGTGTATAATTCTGTAATAATTCCTTACTCAACTTTTCAAATTACTCATTAAATATTGGTCTTAGTTGCTTCAGATAAGAGTATTCTTATGATGAATAGATCTAAATTGATACTTATTTTGTTAATTTGTAATTCAGTTGTATATTAAATGTAGATTAAGAACAATCAGAGTTTTCATAAAGTCTTTTGGATTTTTTAAAGGTGTAATTTGATTATGTTATAATGAAATAAAGACACCTTCATGAATGTTTTTAAACCTCTATTTTATGGCATACCAAATGAAGAATCCACCTTTTTTTTTTTTTTTTGGTAATATTTGGTAAACTAGTAGTTTAGAGAGCTTTAGCCTAAATAGTCCCTTAAAAGTACCTAAGTAGGGGTGCCTGAGTGCCTGAGTCAGTTGAGCCCCCTACTCGATTTTGGCTCAGGTGATAATCTCATGTTCCTGAGTTCGAGTACCATTTGTTGGGCTTACTGACAGTGCAGATCCTGCTTGGGATTCTCTTCTCCCTCTCTCTCTGCCCCTCCCCTGCTCATGCACACTCTCCTTCTCTCTCCCTCAAGAATAAATAAATAATTTTTTAAAACAATATCTGAGTAGTTGGGTATTTTCCCATATGCCTCACTCATTTCAGTTTTTAAAAGGAACATCTTGAAATTTGTATTTTCCTCCTTTTATTTTTAAAGGCATTACTTGTTTTTATAAATTGTGTTTAGTATGTGTTTTTGAAACACAAAAATGGCATGATTCTCTATCTGGTGCACTTACTAATAAGCCCAGGTCTGCACCAGATGGGCAGGTGAAAATGTGATTATGAAGTGTGTGGAGATGGTCCCGTATCTGTAATACATGCCTCTCCAGGTTACTTGCGCGTCTGTTAGGTTCGTGGATTCACTTTATGGTTATCCTTAGAGGTACTTAAAGAGGCAATTTTATACTGCAAAAGGTCTAGAAGAGGAAAAGTTCTCTCCTTTAACATAATTACTATAAATGGTTCTTCCTGTTTCATAACAATCAAATAGAAAGAAGTCAGCATTTTTCCCTGGCAGATTTAGAAGTTTGGTGCTGAAATACTGGGCTTTTATGTGTAGACCAAAATTGGGTAAGTTTGCTATTTAGTAAGTAGATGCAAATTGAGTCATAGGTTGTACCTTGCTGCATCATTTTGTGGGGGAGGTTAACACATGGGGTAGACAAAGCGAAACCCCATCCAGGTGGTTGAATTCCCTACATATTCATTTGGGTTGAAACTTTCAAATGTCAGGTGCCTGGAGAGCTCATTTAATGAAAGGGTTATCTCTGCCAACCAGTTAGTAGTGGTATTTTTTTTTCACCAGAAGTTGTGAAATATTATTTATGTATGTAGAAGACAGGGGCTTCCTGCCGTTGTTGTTTACTTGTGGGTTTGGGCAAGTTTCCTCCTTTCCAGAAAGCAAGTTTTCTATAAAAGCAACTTTGCAACAGCCTCACTCCTTTTGTTTGGTACCCCAGGCAAAGAGCTTTTCATGGCATTGAAATCATTTTCATTTAAAAACAGGGAGCTCAGATGAACCAGCTCTTTATTGAAAATACAAAAAAAAAAAAAAAAAAAGAGGCAGTAAGGTATCCTTGGTTAACTTTTTAGTTATTTAAAAGTAGCTTGTTGAAGATTGAATATTTCTATGTTTCACTAGAGCCTTTAAATATAAAAGAGATATGAGACTATATCTGACACCATCAGGCATATTATATTAAAATTTATGAACAACTTCATCAAAAACCACTTTCCCTCTCCTGCATAGAGACAGATTTGTTCTGACATAAACGTTACATGGCTGGTTGCAGTCTCAGATTAATGCGAAGACCCTGGCGATTCCTTTTAGACGTTATTTTATGAAATAATACCTGTCAGCTGCTGCCTGATCCTAGAAAAGGGGGCAGGTTTTCCAGGTCATCTTGCCATCTGTCAGCTAAAGCTCATCTGTCCCTCCACATTACCACCTGATCTGTGCTAACAGGCCTCACAGGGAGGCCTGCTTCATTGGCCCAGTGGGAACCCGGGAAAGAGACTGTGTGAGGACATCACCTGTGATGCTGAGATTTAATTATCGCTGAAGTGATGAAGATGTGCACGCAGATTGAAATGCTTTTGAATAAATTCATGGAGCAGGATACGCTGTGCCCCTCTCTCTGCTTCCCCCTCCCTTCACCTCTCCCTCTTTACCCCCAGCCCTCAGCCTAGTATGCTCACTAGTTCCAACAAAAGCTTTCCAATTCACCCTTAAATAGATATTTGCAAGTACAGCCCTGTAAACACACACACATGCACACAGACACGCACGCACACACAAATACACACACCTACTCGTGCACAGGGACGGGGCACACATAGGCAAACACACCACATATGCCCGCTCAAGTATCACCCTACAGTGAAAGAATAAATCACGTAGCTGGGAGAAAATTTGCCTCAACCTTTTTACAGCAAAACTTGATTATATTCTGCCAAAGTTCCTTGTTATCAAATTTTAAAGCTGTATTGATTGTTGCTGGCTTGAAAATCAGATTTCATTGTGGGGCCAGCCTTTTACCTACGGTTTTACTCAGTCTGTGGTAACACCAGTACAGAGTTACCTGGGGTCTCCTGCGGAGAGTTAATGCGAGGGTTCACAGCGGAGGTGGAAGTGTGGTAGAACACAAAAGGTAAAGAAGGGCATAGAAAGCCCCCAGAAGCCCCTGGGACTGTGGGCTCCCTCACGCTCTCTGAATCAATACCCTGCACAAAAGTTATTACAGGTCCAAGCCTTTTTGCCTTCAAAGCTGCTTAGGCAATATGTGGCATTAATTCCCTCCTGTACAAAAATGTAGTTGATAATCACCTGGCTGAGGAAAGGATTTAGGGCTAGAACAGCAGATTTCCTCACAGATTACAGAATAAAACCTAGTTTCTTGGGATAAATCAAGATAATTAACTGTAGTGAAATATGTTACTCTCGTTGATTCATGCCCATGTGATACCTTTGTTAGACGCCACCACAGAGAAACAGTTATGCCATTATGTGAGGCGAGATCTGATTTCTACCCTGTTCTATAACATGCTATGCTACACAATACAAGTTTTTATTTTCTTGGTTTTGGGGAACCTGCCTTCAGTCTGGAGGCCAATCATTAAGCAAGCACTTAACTCAATTGACTCCTAATTATAAAATTACAAAAGAAAATGGTACACTACAACCAGTCCCCTTTCTGGACACCTTGTGAGCACAACTGCATGGCCCCGATCCACTCCTGACCACGTGGTTGTCAGAGGTTACAGAATTTCCTTCCCACCGTTACTTCAAGGATAGCATAGCCCTCTCTCTGAGAAGGAAGATTGGGAACAGCCAAAGAAGACCCAAGGGTTTTTCAGCACAACAGTAAACTGAAATTGTATATTTTCTTTTTTTCTTTTTTAAGGGAAATCATGAGCAAACATTGCTTTAATTCACATTTCAAAAATAATTACTACAGATCCAAGACATTTATCATGTTGTCACTGGAACCTGGGAAAGGTTATTCTTGTGGTACTTCAGGTCACAAACAAGAACGTATTATTAAAAACTAACACACAGGCTATCCAAGAGATTCTTGGGGGAAAAATAGAGGTCCATTGGCTTCAAAAAAAAGGTGACAGGAATGAATTAGGTAACAGGGGCCCACAGGAACTTATCAGGCTCTGAGTAGTCAGTTTCCAAAGTAACTCCTATCCATTACATTATGTAGCTCTTGTGAGAACATACGGGGAAAGTACCAATAATAACTACTCTTTTTTTTTCCAAATACTAACTGCTTTTATTCTCTGGGATGGTATAGATTTTTAGAAAGTTTTCCTTTCCCAATAATTCTGAAGAAAAGTTAAAGATGAACAAATGCAGAATATAAATATGACAGTTTTAGAGCGGGAATATTATCTTGCCAAGTCCTTTGCCCCTGGGTCCGCATCTTCAACATTTTTTATTCAAAAGTATATATTAAAATTGTATTTTCTGAAACAATTATCATATACTTTGTCAACTGATATATTACTGGTAGGTTTTAAAAAATCCTATTGAGTGTTACATCACACCAATATTATGTGAACATAGTGCAATTTAAGTAATGACTATATATGCACAATATATATCCTTTAGCTCACAGTAACACTTGCACATATACTCTACTTATAGAAGACAAAAAGTATTTATTTTGGATAGTTTGGGATGAATGTGGTTGTTTCAGCAGCTTGAGGTAATGCTAGGAAATCAGCAAGTGGAGTAGAGATGGATGAGGTTTTAGAGAAACATAAATAGGAAACTAATGAACATGCTGAGAGTTTCTTGTTGTTTTGGCTTTTGGGGGTATAGGAAAAATTCTGTACAGCATGTGTGGTTCCTTGACATGATTTTGACCTCTGAGTGACCGGTCTAATTTTCAACAAAAGTCATCATTTGAGAATTGTCAGTATTCAGTGAGAAAATGTCATATTCTTAAGGGAACTCATTGAAGATGCATGTCCCAAGATAGAAATCTTGACAGATAAATGTGCTTAAAATCTCATAGTCATACTTAAAAATATAGGAATGTGTTAAATATATATATATTTGAGATGAATATGAAAGAAAGGATTTTTTTCAGATACATCTTAGCTTTTTCTCCCTTTTATACCAAATAAATTCTAACATTTATATAATTACTTCAAAAAAGATTACTTAATATATGTTTCATTCTAAAGGTCTCTATTCCTGTGTTCAGTTTTGGAGTTCTGAAATTTAAAAAGAAAGTTAAGCCTAGAGAGGCCAAAAGATATAGACAGCCAAGGTCAGCCTCTGTTCTGCTTTATCTATATTATAGGATTTAGGTTATTGTAAATCTTACAGTCCAGGTACTCACATTTTCAATATTGCATGATATGCACTATGAGCTAGGACCTATATTACCAAAAATGATTCATCCACTAGGCAGGCATCATTATTAATATTCTAAGAAGAATGCAATCTATCCATAATTTATCTTTTGAGAAAACTCTCCAGATAATTTACAAGAAATCTTATGTTATTACTTAATTGTTACTTAAGAAATGCAAAGTCAAATTTGGGGGAAGGCCATTAATAAGGGAGTTATCTTTCACAAGACTGTCTTCCCGGTTGGAATGTAATCGAAACAGAAAGAAACACTTCAAATTGCTGTTACCGTAAAGGCAGTGTAACTATAAGAAGAACAATCCACTGAATATGTCCATGGAGCAAACATCATTTTTCAGAAACCTTTGTCACCATTGGCATTCTTATGTGTCAGAAGGTGAGACTCACCAGGGTCATGTCAAACCTGCCTCTGTGGTTTAGAACACGGCAAAAATGAACAAATGTTTCTCTTAAAATTCCACCTTTGTCTAAAACGAGGCTATTAATTGTTGATGCACATATGCAGTGATCACTAAATAAGCATACAGTACGTACTATGACAACTTAATTAGTGCTTTTCAAATGGACTTTGCTCATCCAATATGACAAACACTTAACAACTTCCCTACAACTTTAAGCTACAACCTCATTAACATTCTGTATAAACTTATAGACTCCTCAAGATGAAAGTAGCCATAAATATACTAGTCTCTAAAGCTTGGAGAGATGTCCAAGGTGACAGCCAAGAGTAGAACACAAGTGTCTCTCTTCCTTGTTGGCAACTTGGGGAAAACATTAAGACTACAAAACACAAATCCTACACTACAGTTGAGAGTGCTGGAAAAGTAATGAAGACCATGGCCAAAATACCTGTGAAATACACAGCATAAACATGGCTCCTGAGGGACATCTACTAAATATTATAGCTGCCTTATACACCCTGCAAGTCACCAACTTCAGATGTACTGTGTTCTATCTACTGAAAGGAGTAGGAATGAAAATATGAAAGGGGATTCCCAGGTAATGGCAGCCATGTCTCGGGAGCAGGCATAATTTTTTTCTTAACCTAGCTAAGGACTTCTGAAGTACAAAGAATCATCTAATACGCTTTAATATGAATGTCGTTTCACATTTTGAAATGCTTGTTATGTTGAAATGGGACTTATGAAATCCCAGATCCTGTGGCAAAATGTATTTTGAAGCAAGAAAGAAATGAGACAGCTTATTGGTCAGAAATTTTTTCTTGCTACAAATTGTGATGAGGAGAAGATAAAAGACTCTAAGACTCCATCCCAGATCATACCTTCAAGAAAAAAATAAAGTGTGAAAGTGGTCAAAACTACAATTAGGGAAGATACAGCCAAGAAGTAGGGCAGACTGAGACCAAGAGAGAAAAATTACTATGCCTTGCCTGAAAGACACTGTCTGGGTCCCTTCCTAACTAGCACAGTTTAATAACAAAATCAAATATGAATCAGATGAACTCAAAGCACCTAGAGTAAAAAATTCCAGGGGACACAAGCATTTAGTTCATATTGCATTAATTGATATTGTAGAACTATTGGTGTTCATTACTTCACCACAGATGTTGTCAGCTTGAGTGAATTTTTCTTCTCTAAAACTCCTTCAGAAATCAAAGATGCTTCACTAAGGGTCTCATCAAAGAGGAGGTGAAATAATGCATATTTAATTTCCAATTTGCTGAGTCTATTTTACCAGGTATGTTTGAGGACAACAGAAAAAAAAAAAACCTAAACATTTATATTATCATTACTTCTGTAATGATAGGATGTTCTCTGGGCCATGACTGCATTTTCAATAACATACCAAGGAATGTTAGTGATGGTCAGCTTGAATTAGGAATACAGAATCAGGAACACAGAATCACCTGTTATGGGTTGTCATAAGCAGTAAGTCCCCCCACTGAAATGGTTCCTAGTGACTAGAGTAACACATAATTTACTGATATTATGACAGACCAAGTAAAGGGTCTGATCCAGTCAAAAGGAGCCAATTGTTTTTAGAGTACACTTCACGTAGAGATTCTAAATAAAATGAGATTCAAGTCATTTTTTAAACCAAAGCTGGCATTGCTAGTTTCCTGAATGATTTCATAAGCTTTTTCTAAGAAAATAAAATTGTCCTAGAACACAACCCATCTATTGGGATATTTGTTGCTATGCCAAATGTGCATCAAATGCCAAGTGGCTAGGGCATATTCAGTCAGAAGATGAACGATCCCTACATCCAATATCCCATGAGTAGCCTGAACTACACTACCAATTGTGATTATACTAATTTCTCTCATGGATAGAAGTTCCTTCAAATTTATGACGAATATTTCTATTATTATATCACAATTTTTCATATTTAACAATAGAGGTGATGAGATGCAGTAAGACTTCATGACACACCGAAGTTAGAGATGGCAGAGGAGATGGGAGAATCATACAAATGTCTTTTACATTCCCTTGAAGATGGAGTTCTGGTCTTCTATGATACTTTCTAACATTCCAGAGCTGCAAAGAACAGCTAACAGACTACCTTCTTTCTAGCTTAAGTACAACCCGTAGATAGAAGAAAGTAGATACAGACTTTTTGCAAGAAAGTATAGCTGGGGGTTGTATACCATAAAACTCCAAACATAGTATGGGCAATTATTTCATCTCAGTGAATGTGATGTGAACATTACTGATATGTGGGCAATAAAGATGAATAACAATGATCACAAAGACAAATATGGACAATACTAATAAGCAAGAATGATAAATATATGTTTTCAACTGTAGTATGTATGATGAATGTGTGAACAGCACTTAGGTTTCTGGTCATTTTTCTTGCGTGGGACATTTTTAATATACTTTTTAATTGCTATTAAAGATGCTAACTTTGACGCATCCTCAACAAAAGATAAAATTGATATATTAGGGACACCTCTATGAAAGAAAGTAAGATCTTAAAGCTACAAGGATCTTATAACTTTATTGACTATTGGATAAAAATAAAGAAAAAAAATACCAATATGACCTTCAAACATTTTACTCAGTCTTTCAATTCTTTGCTTATTTTTCATGGAGAGTGGGTTATGACAAAATTTAAAACACTACAAATCCTAACACTTTAAGCAAAACTGGCCTCTACGATGTATTAGATGTGGTATGGTGCTGGGTGCCATAAATTTCCACTAATTTGAAATTTCCCTAACATAGGATTACCTCCTAATGCTTTATCTTCATTTGGAATAATTATTCCTCTGTAACTATTTAGAATATTTAAAGATGGATTCATATCTTCAGCGAATTGGTTATAAAAATTCTTAAAAAGAGGATAGTGATAAATTATTTTTCTGATTAGTTAGATGAAAGCTGAGTGTAGACCGTCATCTTTAATTCTTTTCTGCCTTCAAATGTCTGCTTTCTGCCTTGAATGGTGATTTCTTAAACAACCTGTCTTTAAAAAGTTTCAAGTTGTACGGAAAGTCCCATATGTATGAGTCATCTTTACTTCATCCATCCTTCCCCATTGTAGATATTAGAGTAAGAATCAGATTTCATATTCCTCAGCCTGAGCTGTTAGATGCCACTGTGGACTCAAGAGGTGGTGTTTTTGTGGTTCATGTAAAGTTAATGTACCCCTCATGTATGGGTTAAATGTCATTCACCAAAACACTGTAAGAGAATGAGTTTTCCTAGGATTTTATTGTCTCTAAGCTGCCTAGCTGGAGTTTGGGAAGCTTTTAGTTCTGAGCTTTTGTAGTTGCTAACTCGGCTTGTCGTAAATGCATCCAACCTGTATTTCCATCTGCAGTGTTGTTGATTTTCTTCAGAAAACACTGAGGCACACTCAGTTCATAGGCACAGATGACTGGGTTAAGAGCCTCCTCCAAGCATAATGCTGTATATGATTGAATGTAAACGGCCAATTCTGATCATCACCCACACAGTGGAATGGAAAAAAGAGTTGCCGAATGATCCTGAATTTTCTGGTTCATAAACAAATAGAAAATAGCGAACCTAATATATTGAGTTTTATGTGCAGTTTGGCCATGAGACAAACTTTTTTTCCCTTGTGATGTTTAATGAGAAGCATCCCTCTCATTGCACTTCCATTTTCAATTTAAAACTTCCCTATCTCAGATAATCAATTGCTTATAATAAATAGAAAAATCCTTACATTTTTTGAAATGGTTTCTGGCATCTCATTACACAGGATTTTTGACCTGGCTAGACAGATAATGTTAACACAGCTTCAATAGTAAACAAGTCTGAACATGTGTGCGCTTGACTTTTATTAAACTCCTACTGAAGAAACAGATTAATTGGAGGCTGATTCACTGGTGAACAGGCGTTAAAGACAGAAGGACCTTCTCACATTTTGTTCTGTTATCCAGGCTTATGCCACATCTCAGGTTGGCAAGGAGATCCCAACTGCAGTGTTTTGAAATATAACTGAAAGAAATGGTAGAATAACAGGTGCAAAAAAAATGCAAGCCACTTATAAAATGTTGATCTGATTCCTTCTTTTTTTTCTTGCCAAATGGCCACCTGACATTTTATGGACTCAGGTACTGCCCAGATAGCATTTAACATAATAATGTTATGTGGAGACTGACTATGGAGGCTTTCAGTGGTAGCAATTATTCCTCATTCCACGACTACATTTTTCTTCCTTTTAGAAAAATTGTTTGGAAGGGCATGGGTACAAGCTGTGGGGAAACCATTTCGGATAGTCTCAAAGAACATTGAGGCTCGAGAAAATGGCCTTCTTGGCAGCTTTGCTTTTATCTATAAAGCTGGAATTTTGTCCTCTGATGTTTCGTTTACTGTTTAATGGTTTACACCCTATAAGATAAGGAAGGTGGAAAATAGATGGTTGGATAGATAGATACAATAAAGGAACTAGAAATTAAGTTGCTGGTGGGTTGAGGAACAAGGTCTCATATAATGAATTTGTGGAATCTTATAGTTTACCGGGTTTTCCTATGTATTATCTCATTTATAATATCTCTGTGAAATAGGTGTCATCAGATTTTTACAGCTGGGAAAATTGCCTCTTAAAACAGTTAAGAGTCTTCCTGAAGTAACTTACAGAGCATGTTGGGCAACCAGAATTCCAACCCAGACCATATGACTCCAGGTCTGCCTGAGACTTTTCTCGGAATGTGCCCCCTGGAAAGCCCCTGAATCTTTCTGCGTCTAAATTTTTTCTTCTTCTAATAAGGACCTTGTTGAAAAGATGCTCTGTAAGCTCCCCTCCAGTTTCAAGATATGATTTTGAGATTTGATTATAAGCCATTAGAATGATAGAAATAAGTGACAGATTAGTCAACATCTAGCTGTTGCAGCTTGACTCCAGGCAAGTGTGACCTGTTTAGACGACCCTCAAGGTCACCAGAGGTACACATTCTGATCTAGTTCATATCCCTCAGAGGTTCTGTTAGCTGGTTTCTTCTTGAGAAGGTTCCATTAGCATCATTTTCCTCTGTGTAAATACTTCTGTGGAAGCCATTAACATAAATGTTGTGTAAGGATTTCAATGTTACATGTTTAAAGTCCCAAGTATTAGAAATTAAACATTACTATGGAAATTTGGATGGGTTACATATTTCATCATATTTTAAGGAGTTTAAGGGTCAGTAAAAGGGAAGAAAACAGTCAATTGGTTGAAAGTGACGGATGGAAAATTAAGGGGGTTATTTTCTAGGTGTTTGTACCTCAAATTATTCTATTTGTAAAGAGGATAAACTCTATGTCTAAAGAGAAAGGCAAAAAGGAATGATTTACTTG
Organism: Crocuta crocuta; assembly: GCF_008692635.1. Classification (NCBI taxonomy): domain Eukaryota; kingdom Metazoa; phylum Chordata; class Mammalia; order Carnivora; family Hyaenidae; genus Crocuta; species Crocuta crocuta. Next base: position 11,704,306 of record NW_027530545.1, on the reverse strand, counting down.
TTTATCTAGACCCTGTATGTTTCCAGCAAAGTTTTGAGACAGCCCATATCATTATATTCTCTTTATTTTTCCATATCATTATATTCTAGATGTCAGTTAAGTGCCCTGAGACCACTTGGTGGATATTAGCTAAACCATATTCAAGTGCCGTGTATATCATTGTATCAATTCACTTTAAACTAAGATACATATTCATGCAGGTGGAAAAGACTCACAGTATAAAAATAATAAATATAAGTGAATCATTTCTTTTCAGTAAATACCTTTACAAATATTATGATTGACTATACATTCTGTCTCTCTATTTTTGATGGATAGACTGGTTGCTCAGCTCTTCTTGATTCTATTCTGGATAATAAATAGTTAATGTGAAATTCAATAGGGAGACATGTGGGATGTTTCCTAGTCTCCACTACTAACTTCCAGGGGAGTCAGGTAAACTTTTCCATGAGTGTTTTGCAACAGCTGATTGGAGACTTTCTGATTTTTGACTACATTTCAGTTCCAGTGTAAAATGAAAGTCCAAGAACTGAGTGAACTTTTTCATTTCTCAACATTCCAAGCCTGGTAAAACTGTTCCGCTTGCTAAATGATGTTATAAATATCGAGATTAGTTTCTTCTAAAATTACCAGTGCCAGGTGCATCCCATTTCTCATGTCATATAATATTCTGTAACCAGTGTTCACAGTTTAAAAGAAGGTTTAACAACTGTGTAGACAAAAAAAAAAAAAGAAGAAGAAGAAGAAGAAGAAGCAAATAGTAAAGACATTTAAAGGTGACAACTATATCTGTACAACCTCAACTGGAGATGCTGAAAAGAAAGATTGATTTTTCTTTGGTTTGCTTAGATGATGGAGTAAAGTAGGTGGGGGTAGGGATTATGGTTCCAAAATAGCTATTGCCTCCATCACATATAGATATAAAAGTTTAAATATATAAATCAATTACAAAACCAATGTTATTGTATTTTGTTAGTTGCACTTCCCATGCATAAAATCTCAGCACTCAAGATGTCCCCATAAAATCTTTCACTAAACCTTTGTTTTAAAGTATTCGAAAGGACATCATTCCATGTGGGAATATTACATACAGCCACTGATTCAACAGTAACTGAGAACTTATGTACAAAACATTCTTTACATATTGACAAATATTTCTAAAAAATGAATTGGTATTTTTTGTTGTTGAGTGTTTCATGAATGACCTTTACCTCTGTAGACATATGCAGTTTTCAGTTTTTTGGGTGAGACTTTCAAAATATTTTTTTAGAGTGTTCAATGTTAGCAGTGACATTTTTACAGTGATTTCAGAGCCGTGTAGTTTAGAATATTCTATTTGCTTTATTTCTAATTACTTATACCAACCTCATTTTAAATACTGTGCAGATGTAATTGACAGTGATGATATACAATATGTATTAAATAAGCTTTTCTCTATCAGTGGTGTGTGTCATGCAAGACTCCATTGCAATATTTACAGTTAAACTAAACTTTTCAGAAGGAGCAAAATTGCATTTGTTTTGCAGATTTGCTCATCATTAAATGTGAAACATTTCACATTTGTCTTTTTGAGTAATTGGCTTTTTAAAATGATAAGGTGCTCTGAACACTTGTTATGTGGATAGGTCTGACGTTGTATCCCAGAAATCCATATGCCATACAGACAGAACAGAAGAAAGATATTCACAAGCATGTCACAGATTGGACTAAAGCAAGCCAAAAACCCAAGTGCCATGGCATTAACAATAGCACCAGATTTACTGTCACGATCACAATCTGTGCTGCATCACAGACAGAAGGAGAACTTTTGATAGGTAACACCTCAGTGTTTTTTTAATCTTTTTGGCAAATTATCATTTATCATTATATTTTTGCCTGCCATATAATATTATTACAATGACATGAAAAAAACACACAGGATAAGTTTAATAGGCCCCAACAAAAGGACTGACTTATTAGCCAGGCCATGTAGAATTAAAGAGAGAAAGAAAGGAAGAGAGAGAGAGAGAGAGAGAGAGAGAGAGAGATTTTGTTGTTTTATTACAGATCAAGCTAAAGTTGAAAAAATAGAAAACAGCTAAGGTATTAGGATTTTAGCTTTTTGAGTTCACAAAAGGAAATGGCTTATTAATGACAGGGAAAACAAAAGATTTACCCTCTTGAGAACTTGAAAATTCTGATGTTTCCAAAATATGTGGCTTCCCCGGATAAAAACTCAGAGCTAATTTTATTTTCCAAACTGGAAGGGGGGGGGTGGTGATATTTTGAGATGTGAAGTGGTCTGATCCTTTCCGGTCTGTGTGCATTTCCCCGCGATGCAGCTACGAAGGGACCACAATTCACAGGATGCCCCAATAGGCACTAAAAAAAGATTTACAAAATCACAGCTTGCAGCACAACCTCATGTTGGGCTGATTGAAGGAAAAGGCTAGAAACACTGCACAAAGCTTCCTGGCATCAAGTAGAGAAACATCAGTTGATTGTTTTTCTCAATTGACGGCCTCTTTGGGACCTCACTGAAAAGGATATTCCCACCTATCCTTTAGCTATCTGTCTACCTGGCTAAGAGACACTTCTGGAGAAAAACCTCCATGGGTATTATATATCCAAAAGTTCTCCAGTTTTATTAGCATCATTAAAAATACTAAATCGAGCTCTTCAAGAATATAGAAAGAGTCTTCAGCAAACCCTGCACAAAATTAGTTCGTAAGATACTCAGCTATTTAACTATAGCTATGTGGGAACAAAAGGATAGCAAGCCATAAATTAATTTGAAGTTGTGTCAGCTGAAATAAAGAAAGTTTCATAACCCAAGTAAACATGGTATATGTGATAAAAAAAATATTCCTTAGCCTTGAGGCGAAAGAGAGTGTTTGATTTCTAGTCTTGTGCTGATTTGGAGACCTGGGCACACTATTTTCTCTTAGCATTCCACCTGCCAATGTCAGTCTTCCTTAGAGTCCTGAAGATCATTTATTCCAATTCACATGCCTCACGTTCTTGGGACTTAATATATTTCTTTTAATTTTCAAACTCTGTCAACTCTGTTTTAACTTATTGATCATTACAGAGACAGTCAAAGTATAGTGAGGGTTGCAAAGAAGTACACAATAGTTACTGATTTCAATATGTGTGTGTGTGTGTGTGTGTGTGTGTGTGTGTGTGTGTGTGTGTTGTTCCTAGGACACAAACAAGAAAAACACCTAAGATAAAATATAACAAATTGCTCAAATTTGTAAAATTTTGTACTCCATAATAATGGCCAAGTTATGCTCTGAGATGCAAGAAATGTGTGAGTAAGATACCAAACAGAGCAGAGAAGGAAAACGTGAGGCTCAGGAGATATCAGAGGAAGAGGCAGGGAGATAGGGAGAGAGACAGTGAGAAGAAGAGGAAGAGACAGCAATAGGGAGAGAGGGAAGGAGCAAGGGGCAGGGGAGGAGAGAGGTAGAGGGAGAGGGAGGGAATTCAGGTGTCATTTTTATGAAGTTTTATAAAACAAATTATTTTGTTAAAATCTCATTTCTTTTTATTTTTGCATTTCTTCTACACGTATATAAAGCTGATATAAATGAGACTTAAACTTTTTGCCAGAGATCCAGAACAAAGAAATATACAAGATATTCATTTGGTAGCAGCACAGTGAGGAGTATATGTGTGATACTAGGATATGAAGGTTTTTTTTTTTAAAGAAAAAAACAGAGGAGCCTTATTTCTCAAAGTTTATCTGAGTGAAAATATATTGAAATTTCTCCAATTTAAGTATAAAATTCTTGTATTGTTATTTTCTTAAAGGTTTTGGATTTGGTAAGAACCATGGTGCAGCCATGATATTAAAGAGGTATTGAAAGGAAGCGGGGTCTAGAGTCAACATGGTAGCAAGCCTTGACATAAGTAACTAGCATCTCGAATAGATTGACAATTCTAAGCATTCAAGAATGTAGGAAATATTATAAATGATCATATTTTGGGAATGAAGGAAATGGAGAAAATAAAAATGACAAAAGAACACAAACTGATGAAGTAAATGATGGTAGCACTGATAGAAAAATCCAGAAGCTAAAACATTGAAGAAGAAATTTTTATTGAAGAAGTAAAATTTGATAGAGGCTCTGAGATATGTATTGACCATGAATGAATCTGTTGACAGAAAGATATAGAAATCAAATTGCAGAGTAAGAATTTTGATGGATGTCACTTAAGCTAATATAAGAGAAAAACTACATTATGTTTAGGAACATGTTTATCTCCTAAAGCATGGTGTACTTGTAATTTTTAAAGTGTCTAATACTTCATATGTAGCCTCCACTAGATTTGTAATAGTTTATTAATATTGATTTAAACCGTCTGTGTTCAGCTTAGATACAATATAAACAATGAAGTGATGATTGGTTTATTCATTAGTGAGCTAACATCTAGGAGTTTCTACCATGGAGGCACAAGCAAGGGCTAGTTCTCAGAAAAGCTCTGGCACAAAGCAACCAAAGTAAGATGAATGCCTCCTTGGGCAACAGTATTAATGAAAATTGATTAATTGAATTGAGCTTACAAAATAAGAAAAAGTAAACAAGGAGACCCTTGGTTATGCTCTTAAAATGAATGAAAACTTTTTGCTTAGTGGTAAAAACTTACACCTGGTGTTCTTACATCTTAGGTTTTTGGTTCTTACATTCTCTTCAGTTCTCAAGAGATAGATATGTTGGGATACACTCTATAAAGTTTCTCAGTTTCTCAAAGATCACCTGAGGTGAAACTCATGCTATGAAAATTTATAATTTCCACTACAATACAATTGGCAGATAGATTCTTCTCTCTTGGTAATAACTCATAAGTATGAAGATAATTTATGGAACTTAAGGTAAATTTTAGAAAAATATCTCCAGTAAAATAATAAAAACAAGTCCTTATGAATTTTACACCCAGTTTGTGATGGGAGAATTCATTTTAGGAAGTACATTTAATAAATTTGATGACATAAGGTAGACTTCCCTATAGCAAAACAAATGAGTGCCTATGACCAAGGTCTTTTTGGTTTCTGTTTGTTTTGCATTGTGATTGTGGTCTTCATCAAGTTTTGTTTATCATTTTGTGTTTTTTATCTCTGCTCATATGTGAACACATTATTCTTCCAACTATGCCTATAAAATTAATCCTTGCTTTATTAATTTAAGCAGAATTGACTTCGTTTATGTAAAATGAGAAATCTGTGTACTTTCTCCCACTTTGTCACAAACTATAGATTTGACATTTTGTTTTGTTTTTTTTTTGTTTTGTTTTTTTTATTTCTAGGAGAGAGAGAGAGACAGTGTGAGCAGGGGAGGGTCAGAGAGAGAGGGAGTCACAGACCGAAACAGGCTCCAGGCTCTGAGCTAGCAGTCAGCTCAGAGCCCGACGCGGGGCTCGAACCCACGAACCGGGAGATCATGACCTAAGCGAAAGTCGGACGCTTAACCGACTAAGCCACCCAGGCGCCCCAGATTTGACATTTTTATATTGTCAGGTTTACAATATTTATATTTTGTTCTGTCATTATAATTTTCAGAGTGCTTTAGCCTAATTAAGAACTGTCATTTTATATACCTTTCTCATTTGAAAATATATTTTTGAGGGACTCATAGGTGGCTCAGTCAGTTAAGTATCTGACTCTTGATTGTGGCTCAGGTCACGAGGTCATAGTTTATGAGCTCAAGCCCCACGTCAGGGAATCCCAAGCTCTCTCCCTCCCTCCTCCTTCCCTCTCCCTCTCATCCACTCACTTTCTCAAAAGTAACTAACTAACTAACTAACTAACTAACTAACTAGATAAATAAGCATATACAAAGAAGAAAATACTTTTTAGAACTCTTTAGATTGGTTGCCTGGGTTTTTTGGAACTCTGTTATTTATCTCACTTAGCATAATCCTTTCAAGTTTCATACATGTTGTCACAAATGGCGGTGGCAGGGTTTCCTTCTTTTTAATGGCTGAGCAATATTCCACTGTATATGTATATCACATTTCTTTATCCATTCATCCATTGATAGACACTTAACCTGTTCCATGTTTCATCTATTGTGGATAATGCTGCAATAACATGGGAGGACAGATCGTGATTTTATTTCCTTCATAAATATACCTAGAAGTAGGATTGCTGAACCATATGGTAGCTCTACTTTTAAAATGTAAAAGCTGTGCCTCTAAACCATGGGGGTCATATAATTAGAAATTTTTAAAAAGTAGCTGAAAAGAATCTCTCCCCTTGAAAGTAATAACATCTAAACAAACAGAAAGCCCTCTTCTGGAAATAGTTGGGTTAAAAAAGACATGAAAAGTAGAATTACAAACTTTAAAAATGAAAATCAGATTACAAACCCTCTCAGGGTGTGATCAAAATACTAAATAATAAGAAAATCGATCAACCGAGGCACATTTATTTTTATAGAAGACAATAGGTATGAGCTAACAACATAGGAGATGTTATATACTTATCATTGGTGCACCTGAAAAAAGGAAATTTAAATAAAATCCACTAGAAATATCCAAAGATGTGAAAGATGAAAACTTCACTGAAATGGAAACCTGAATTTACAAATGGATAAAATGAAAGTGTTCCAAGAAATGTTTTCATAGAATTCAAATATTAAGGGTCATCTTTGCTGAATTACCTGACTGTTGATCAAAAANNNAAAGAGTTCTGTAGACCTTCAGAAACATGAAATTGCTAATTAGAGCAAAAAACAGGCTAGCTTCAGACTCTTCCATATTGACATTCATATTCAGAACATCGTGGACAAATCCTAAGAGTTTTGGTAAAAATGTAAATGTTACACAAATACCCAGTCAAATTTATGATCACATACAAAACACTAAAATACTTTGCATGCTTTCCCTCTTCCTACAAGAAAAGAAAGGGAAGGGAAGGGAAAGAGAGGAGAGGAGAGGGGAGGAGAGGAGAGGAGAGGAGAGGAGAGGAGACAAGACAAGACAAGACAAGACAGGAAGAGAAGAGAAGACAAGACAAGACAAGACAAGACAAGACAAGACAGGAAGAGAAGAGAAGAGAAGAGAAGAGAAGAGAAGAGAAGAGAAGAGAAGAGAAGAGAAGAGAAGAGAGAAAAGAGAAGACAGGAAGAGAAGAGGAGAGGAGAGGAGAGGAGAGAAAAGGAAAGAAAACAGGATAGTCTTTATGTAGATACAGGATTTTGTTGCTTTGATGGGAATATGGCAGGAAAGTTTAATTAATTGTTGTACTTTACCATCTTTATTAAATCTCTCCAATATTATATCTAATAACTTTGGTCTCATTATTTGGTTTCAGTTTATGTGTTTTCTTTAGCATATCATTATACCTGTTCTACTCTTTACTACTTTATTATGGTTTAATTTCTCCAATGATTTTAACACTCAACTCTTCTATTCAACTTTGTAAACTCTCATTTGATATTTTTGCTAAATCAACTTTTCTTTGATCCTCTAGGCTTATTTTTGTGTCCTTGTTTCGATAGGTCTAAGTTCCCATATTTTTTCCCTGAGAGGGAAGAGTATTATCTCTGACATTTTCTCCTATTCCCTGAAATAGTTTTTCTTCTGATGTGGAATTTTCAAATCTGACTTTTATTTATTTTTCATCTGTTTCATCCTACTCTCTTTTTTTTTTTTTTTTGAGGGAATGAGAAATGCCATGTCTGTGCACTGTCCCACATGGCAAGCTCTCTGCTTATTAATCTTCTTAGTATAGAATTCTATGTATTCAAACCCAAAGTATTTAATCTGAAGACAGGCTTCAGATTTCTTCTTTGACAATCTTAATCTCCCTCTCTCTTTGTCTGGTTGTCTCTCCCTCCCTCCCTCCCTCCCTCATTTTCAGTCTATGTATAGAATTTCTGTACTTTCCTGTTTCTGGATTTTTCTTCTATTCATTCCTTATTGAGAACTCTGGAAAGACTGGTAAAGTTTTTTTCTAGCTTTAGGCTACAAATATATAAGTCTGCAGCTATTTGGAGAATATATTATTTCTTAGAAATTCTTTACTCCCTCTCTAAAACCTGAGATTGGATTAAGGATTAGCTAGCACCTAATTTCTCAAAACTCTTTACCCTTAATTATGCTAATTAATCCTCAAATCATTTCTGCCAAAGATAAGTTCAAATGAGTTAAAAATTCTACAGACATTGCACATGCTTTTAAAATACATCCACATTATGTATGTGTTTAAAAGTATTTTATAGATTACAAAGAAGATAAGAAGTGATCTTTTTAAATACAGATGGTATTTGCAGCATTTGATTAGAATTTATATATAAGTATGAAACAATCATGTTAATTTTTATGAGTTGAAAACAGAAGACTTGATCACTATAATAATGACATAGCATTTTAGCCCTGCAAAAGAAAAAGGTTCATGCCATTTGGGGAGAAATAGTGCTGGCTTGAATCAATTCCCTTCATTATTTTGAAATTTTTGTTTAGTTAGGATGATGGAAAAAGGAAGATATATTCCTTTCCTTTAAATCTTGGTTTGAAGAATGTATCTTACATGTATTACATATAATATAACATATTCTGATAATAACATTATTTATTATGAGGGTTTGCTATAAAAGGTGCTAGTCTCTGACACTTTCATTTTTTTCAGAATAAAGTGAAAGATGTATTACCTTGTTACTAAACCCATTAAGTTGCCACCACCTCCTAGAAATTGCTAACTGTAAAGCAACTTAGCTCAGAGAATAGCTTGCCTATGTAAAGCATGTTCTTCAAAGATACAAGTCTAACACATTGACACATATATCATACACCCACACCTACCAATGGAAAAACAACAACAACAACAACAACCTCATTAAATTTAATGAGGCAAATGGTGCTGTTTTTGATGGGACACTAATGAGAGAATCTTTTTTTTTTTTTTTTTTAGACAAATAGAATCTTATTAATTTATGTCAGAAACAGAAGTGGAGACATAGTCATATTAGAAGTGTTAATTTCACAAGGAAATATCTCCAGTGGTCTTTTAACTGGGCTTATCCACTCATATAATCAAACTGGTTGAACTTCACGCTAATGGTACATGCTTTAAGATCATTCTTGCATCACAATATAAGCTCCTTGAAGACAAGAATTATGATTATTCATCTAGACATCCCTTATTATATATATCCCCTGTGGACATTATAGGAGGACTGTTTCTCAGCCTACTCTAGATCAAGAAATTCACTTGATTTCACTTTTATAGTTTTTAAATTTAAAAAACATTGAGCTAATAATTTTTTGTAAAATCCAACTAAAAGTCATTCAGACACTAGTATTGGCATGCATTATTTTAGAAAGTAATGTATAAAACCTGGAGATTGGTAATATTTTCGTGTGCTGTAAAAATTTGCCACTTAAAGTCATGGTAAATTCTCTTATAAAATGGAATATTCATGGGGCACCTGGGTGGCTCAGTTGGTTAAGAGTTCAGTTCTTGATATCGGCTCAGGTCATGATCTCATCATAGTCATGAGATCGAGCCCCACATGGGATTGAGCTCCATGCTGACTGTGGGGCCTGCTTGGATTCTGTCTCTCCCTCTCTCTCTCTGCCCCTTCCCCCTTGTGCATGCAGTCTCTCTCTCAAAATAAATAAATAAACATTAAAAACGAAAATAAAATGGAATATTCTTTGTAGCATGAAACATTTTCTACTTTATAACTTATTTTGATAAATCTGAAGGTACATCTAATATTTCATCAGCTACTGATGTAGAAACATGCACATACTAAAAAGTTCATCTTTGGGACTAATGTAAAAATGTATTCGTGGATTGACAGAAGTCTCTATGATTGTTACCATAATCTTCCATGTTAACGTTTTCTGGTGCTCTGGGTAAAATACTAAGACTCCAGTCTGGAGGAGAAACAACTGAAATGTGTGACTATTTATTCAACAAATATTTAATTGAGCATCTTCTTTGTAACAAGCAGCGGTACACAGGTATGTGACAAGTATTAGGATAGCCACTGATGTATAGCAATTAACAAACAGAAAAGAAGGCCACTCTCATGGAGTTTACATTCCAGTTTGGTGAGGCTGAAAATAGGCACAAAAATAAGATAAAGCAAAATATATAGTATAATGATGTCGCTATGGAAATTAGAAAGTTAAAACAAAGAGCAGAAATTAGAAATTTAAATAAAATGGCCAGAGAAGGCCTTAAAAAGGTGATATTTGAATAAACTCTAAAGGAAGTAAAGGTTAATTAAGGTTAGGGTTAGGTTTTGTTGATGGCAAAGATTTATATGATCATGCTACCTTCAATCACAGTGGTAATAAAAATGTGGATACAGTAGAAAAGGCTGTCTTATTTAGAAAACTTTTAAAATTACAGATTTTCAAGGCCATGGCCTGATTTATATTTGAAGGACCATAGCCTTTAGTTCTGTGTTTATTAAACTTAACAGACAATGCTTGTCTAAATAAAAGTATTTAATCATCTAGCTGTGTGAAGATGATAAATTAGCCCATTTCTTTTTCACCAAAACAAAAACTCAGACTTCATATCACTATATATGAACATTGTCTCTCTGTTACAGTTATCACATTGGTTGTAACTTGTTTATGTGTTTCTCTCCTACTTTTCTACAGATTTACTGAATATAAGGAACTTGTGTATTCATCCTTTCATTTTTTGCACAAAGGCAGAGTAATGCATGGCACATGTATATTATAACTGCTGAATAAATTGATTAATTCATTCAATAGGTATTTATTAAGATACTTTTTTAAAGCTGGAGATACCCTGGTAACTAAGACAGAAAAAAAAAAAAATCCTGGGTCCTGGAGAAGTAGAGAATAGTTAATAACCAAATACCAAAAGTAAAAATGCCAGGGGCTCCTGGGTGGCTCAGTGGGCAAAGCTTCTGGTTTGACTTCAGCTCAGGTCATGATCTCATAGTTTGTGAGTTCGAGCCCCATGTCCAGCTCTGCACTGACAGTGAGGAGCCTGCTTGGGATTTTCTCTCACTCACTTTCTCTCTCTGCTTCCCCTGCTTTCTCTCTCTCTCAAAATAAATGAATAAGAATAAACCTTAAAAAAGTAAAATTGTCAATTAAAATATATTATGAGAAACAGTAATAAGAGGAGATAGCTGATGAAAGAGGGTAGTAAGAAAGTGTACGTCTTCAGAAAGGGTGATCAAGAAGGATCTCTCTGAGGCAGTGATATTGAAGCGGAACTGGGAAGGAAGGGACCCATCTGAGTAAAGAGCAATCCTGGAAGATGGAGCCAAAGATCAAACGCCCAGTGGCAACAACTGGAAAGCTAATGTAGTGGAATCAGAGCAAGGGGGTAAAGTGTGAAAGGAGAGGTGTCAACACGATAGGCAATGTTCCCAACATACAAACTTTGGAGAGAGAGAGTTTTAATTTTAACCATCAGGGTGTTTTTTGAGCAGAGAAGTGACTTGGTTCTTCTCACATGGTTTTGATGATTGTTCTCTCAACTGTGTAACAAAACTGCATGTAGAAGGGGCCATTTAGGAAGCTCTTGTCATGTAAAGGAGAGGTACTTCCTATCTTGTTCTAGAATGATAGAAACAGATCCTTAGAGATGAAATAGAAATGGATTAAATATGATCGTACAAAGGAAAATTCTTTGAAAAGATTTTGTTATACTTTTCAAGCACATGATTTCAAGTAATTATGTTGATATAAAAATAATGATATTTGAGGGGCGCCTGGGTGGCTTAGTTAGTTAAGCATCTGACTTCAGCTCAGGTCATGATTTCATGGTCGTGAGTTCGATCCCCATGTCAGGCTCTGTGCTGACAGCTCAGAGCCTGGAGCCTGCCTCAGATTCTGTGTCTCCTTCTCTCCCTCTGCCCCTCCCCTGTTCTCTCTCTCTCTCTCTCTCTCTCAACAATAAATAAACATTAAGAAATTTTTTTAAATGATGATATTTGAATTTTATTACTGAGATGTTTGGCAGTTTCTGTTAAAAATTCCAGATACCAAAGCAAACTAATAATTAGAATTAACCTCAAGGAATGGTTAATGAGGATGTGTGCCATCTTTTCATACGTTTCTTATGGGAATTAACTTTTTCTAGTTAATATTAACTGATAACTCATTATTTCTCCTTTAAATTAATACCACGTTTTTTCTGGTTGTTTCTAATATTTTTTTCCTGCTCTTTAGATTTCAGCTGTTGTTTCATTGTTATAAAATATGGATGGTTTTCTTTGTATTTATCCTGCTCTGGATTTGCAGTAATTCTTGACTCTGTGGCTTGATGTGTTTAAGCAGTTTGGGAAAACTCTGTCATTAGCTTTAAATACAGCTTTTCCCCATTCTCTCTCTCCTCTCTTTCTGGGACTCCAATTAAATATCTCATAGACCTTTTCTTGTATCTTATGGTCTCCTCAGCATTTTCCATTCTTTTGTTTTCTGTGCTTCTGTCTGCATATTTTATTCTGACCTAATTTCAGTTTATTTTTCTCTTTGTATTGAATCTCCTGGAGTCTCCTCATTTCAGTTATTCTATTTTAGTTCTCAAATTCATTTCATTCTATTGACCATTTCCAGTTCTCTGCCAAAATTTCCAATCTCATTATTTTCAAATATGGTATATGATGTTTGACAAATGGAAAATCTAGATTAATTATAAATCTATTTTTTAATCATTTTTTCCATTTGTTATCAATCATTTATCTATCGCAAGCCTATCTTTTTTTTAATGTTTTTATTTATTTCTGAGAGAGAGACAGCATGATCAGGGGAGGGTCACAGAGAAAGGGAGACATAGAATCTGAAACAGGCTACAGGCTCTGAGCTAGCTGGCAGCACAGAGCCTGACGTGGGGCTTGAGCCCACGAACTGTGAGATCATGGCCTGAACCGAAGTCAGACACTTAACCCTCAAACCTATCTTTTTAATTTTTTTAAATGTTTACTTATTTTTGAGAGGCAGAGAGAGCAAGCTGGGGAGGAGCAGAGAGCAGGAGACGCAGAATCTGAAGCAGGCTCCAGGCTCTGAGCTGTCCCCAAAGAGTCCTTCGAGGGGCTCGACCTCACAAGCATTGAGATCATGACTTGAGGTGAAGTCAGATGCTTAAGTGACTGAGCCACCCAGGTGTTCTTGCAAACACCCATCTTTTCAAGTCAAGGGTAGAACAGTGTGTATGAAAAATTATAGAGATAATTAAGGATCTAGATGATGATATTTTCTTTTGAAGGAATTTGTTTTCTTTATTTATGGCAGGTGCTTTAGACTAGAAGCAGATCACCTTTATCCCAGTAGAGATGAAGCTAGGGCAACACTGGGTTTCTGCTTTTGTAAGGGCTGGGGAACTTCTGGCTCATTTAATGTGCTTGTGGCACAGTACTTCAGGATTCCAGTGAAATCCACATGCTCTTCCACCTTGGTACAATCCAAACTTCAATTCTGTTCCTCAAGTCCTGTGAGATCACCACCAGCTCTGAGGGACTACTCAGCCAATCACCCACAGCTTTTGCATGAGGGACATTGGAAGGGCAGCGAGACCAAATTCTGCATCCACTTTTCTGTGGGCTTCCATTCTCTTCACAATCTTGTTTTGTACATTTTCTGTGCCTTATTGATTGCGCATTGTCTTCAAAGAGAAATATTATGTGTGTGTTGTGACTGTGAGTGTATGTGTGTGTTTCTCTGGCACAGGTTAATTTGAAGCCCCGGCATTGCCTGAAGCTTTTTTTTAATAAAAAAAAAAATAATAGAATATAAAGGAGTTTTTAAAGAAATATTTATCATCTTTATGTATTTATTTAGAATATTTAAAAAATATAAATAAATGATTTAACAGATTTAAAAGATTAAAGTTATAAAAAATTAAAATAACCCCAAATAAAAATATAAGTAAGGACCTTATTAAAATAGGAGCAGAAAATGATAGTGAACTAAACCCCAAATTAAGCAGATTTTTGTCAATAAAATTAAAAGCTGCTCTCCTAAAAAGAAACAACAATGAATTTGTTGGCAATTATAGCTAAGGAGAGAGAAAAAAGATTATGCTAGAAATAAGAAAACGACTATCAAAAAGAAATTACTTTTCCAACAGACACATGAAACGATGTTCAGCATCCCTCCTCATCAGGGAAATAGAAATCAAAACCACACTGAGATACCACCTCACACCAGTCAGAGTGGCTAAAATGAGCAAATCAGAGAACTCTAGATGCTGGCGAGGATGTGGAGAAACGGGCACCCTCCTACACTGTTGGTGGGAATGTAAACTGGTACAGCCCCTCTGGAAAACAGTGTGGAGGTTCCTCAGGAAACTAACAATAGAACTCCCCTAGGACCCAGCAATAGCACTGCTAGGAATTTACCCAAGGGATACAGAAATGCTGAGGCATAGGAGCACATGTACCCCAATGTTCATAGCAGCACTCTCCACAATAGCTAAAACATGGAAAGAGCCTAAGTGTCCATCAACAGATGAATGGATCAAGAAGATGTGGTTTATCTATACCATGGAATACTACATGGCAATGAGAAACAATGAAATCTGGCCATGTGTAGCAACATGGATGGACCTTGAGGGTGTTATGCTGAGCGAAATAAGTCAGGCAGAGAAGGACAAATATCATATGTTTGCACGTATAGGAGGATTAGGAGGAACTTGACGGAGGAACAAGGGGGAGAAGAAGGGCGGAAATGGTGGGGGAAAGGGAGAGAGGCAAACCATGAGAGACTCTTGAATGCTGACAAAAACTGAGGACTGATGGATGTGGGGGGGAGGGGGGATGGGCATGGAGGAGGACACTTGTGGGGATGAGCACTGAGTGTTATGTGGAAACTAATTTGACAATAAACTATTAAAAAAAATAAGAGAAAAGAGTTAAAAAAAAAGAAATTACTTTTGGATAAATTTACATAAAATTTGGTTTAATAACTCAAAATCTAGACGGAATGGATTATTTTTTAGAAAAAATTTAAATCTATAAGGTTCATTCAAGAAATAGAAACACTGAGGGGCACCTGGGTGGCTTAGTCGGTTAAGCGTCCGACTTTCGTTTTGGTCATGATCTCGCGGTTCATGGGTTTGAGCCCCGCGTCGGGCTCTGTGCTGACTGCCAGCTCAGAGCCTGGAGCCTGTTTCCGAGTCTGTGTCTCCCTCTCTCTCTGACCCTCCCCTCTTCATGCTGTCTCTCTCTCCTAGAAATAAATAAAAATATTTTTTAAAAAAAGAAATAGAAACACTGAATAGAAATTTATCATAGAAGAATTTTTTTAAGTAATAAAATATCTATACATGGAAAAGCATCAGGAACAAACACTTTTTATAGATATATTTCACCAAACTCAAAAACAAACAATCCACATATTACATAAGCTCTTTCTCACAGAAACATGGAAAACTTCCCAATTTATTTTCTGAGGCTGGCATCACCTAAAACAAAATCAAACCGGGATAGCTCCAAAAAGAAAACTAACTGTAAGCCAGTAATAATGATGAACAAGATGATAAACTTTCTAAATATAATATTAGCAATCAAATCTTTAATATTAACCAAATGAAATACTTATTCCAAGAGTTAAATATCTCCAACATGAGAAAATATGTTTTTATACATTCATACTATAATTCAGTAAAGGAGTAAAACCATAAGATCATCTTACTCAATGTTTAAAATAAAACTCTTGATAAAATTCAATACCTGCTTAAAACAAAAGTATGCCAGCAATAGATATAAAAACTTTTAGAAGAAAACAAATCCCTCTGACATATATGAACATATAAAATTAAAAACCTTGGGACACTTGGGTGACTCAATCAGTTAAGCATCTGACTNAAAAACCTGTATTTGACTAAAGACACTAGGAATAAGGTTAAAAAAAAAAGAATGGCAGATGAAAGCAATATATTTGCAAGAAGGACAGATACAGAAAGAACACCTTCAAATGATTAAGAAAGGAGAAACATGACAAGTAACATAACAATCCGAGAAAAAAAATTAAAAATTGCAAAATAGAAATTAATTAAAAATGGCTAATAAGTTTATGTGGAAAATGTTTACCAACACTAAGAGTCATAGAATTGCAGGCTTGGTGGGATACCATTTTCACTTACCAGATTGATAAGTATTTAGAAGATCAATGATGTCCAGTTTTGAAAGAATGTTGTGAGAAGCATTCTCATTCATTATTACTATAATTGCAGTTTTGCAGTAAAATCTGGAAGGATTGATTAAAATTGATTGTCTATAATCTTTGATCCCTGCTCTCCCATTTTTAAGAATCCATCATACACTTGCACTTGTGTAAATAAATGTGTGTCTAACATATTTGTAGTAGCATTGGTTTTTTAATAGAGAACAAATGGATTAAATATCTATATGTAGGAAGTAAACAAATTAAAGTATATTGGGAATGGTATGCTGGGAAAACTAGGCAGGAGTTAGAAAGAGTGGTATGGTAATATGAGAATCAGTATTTATCTGTTGGGACCATGTAAAGAAATGATAGTGATTGAGGGCACCTAGGAAGTACTTAGAATATGAGAAGAATTTGGCTCAAAAAGGAAGCATTTTCCTTTCAGCTCATGGTCTGCGTACCGTGGTAAAGAAAGAAGCAGGGAGGAAGTCTGTAGCATATGACTGCTCTGAGGACATGCAGTTATTTTTGCACAAGTGGCACTTACACGACTCATGAAGAGCCCCTACCCCAAGGTCTTTCCGATGGCAGTAATAATTTATGAAAAAATATGTTCAGTAAAAACATAACTTAGTTTTCAGAAATCAGCTCAGTGTTCTTCCCTGCCTTGACTGACATTTGATGGGCTTTTAAAAATCAACTGATTTTGAAAATCTCTCATGGCCCAGAGAACAAGAAGATGCAGTTTGCAGTGTAACTATGTTCAGATTTTCTGTAGACTCCAGTGGAAGACCTTTCAGTAGAACATGCCAACTATGGCTACATTGCAAGGAACACTTCACATTTCCTCTTTGAACCTTTTTTAATGTTTTTTTAAAATTTATTTCTGAGAGAGAGAAAGATACAGCATGAGCAGGGTAGGGCAGAGAGAGAGGGAGATACAGAATCTGAAACAGGCTCCAGGCTCTGAGCTGGCAGTCAGCACAGAGCTCGACATGGGGCTCGAACCCAAGAACCGTGAGATCATGACCTGAGCCAAAGTCCGACACTTAACCGACTGAGCCACCCAGGCACCCCATCACATTTCCTTTTTGAATGGACTGGATTTATGACAACAATTTAAACAAATATCAGTACTTAACACTGTAATAAAATAAAAACTTAAGAAAGTATTTTTCAGGAGGATAGCAAAGAAGACTGAGGAGTTACAGAATTAGGAAAAAAACAAGAAATGAGATAGCTCCTGATAGATGGTTAATGTGTCTATAACTGCTGAGGTAGCAGATATAAGGGAGATCATTGTAATGGGGTCAAAATAACTTCCTATAAAGCAAATATTTTTAAAAAGAATACCATTACACTCAATAACTTAATTCATTTAGCTCTGGATTCCCTATTTCTTCAGGGTGTGGGTTTGAAGGGAAACAACAAAAACAAAAACTTACACTTGCCTATTTCATTTAGCTCAATCTTGATAGATGTGACCTCTTCAGAGTCTGCCCAGCTCTTTTTTCCAAGATGATATCTAAGGAAAATGAAACACTTACTTAACCTTATGGTGAATAAGAGAAGCATTTCTAGTTTCCTTATATTTCATAGGTGCATTTAATAAACACTTATTGAGTGTTTACTATGTGTCAAGCTTTGTTCAAGGTCCTGGGGACACTGTAGTGAATCCAGCAGTAAAAATGCCTGCCTACACGGAATTTACCCTCTAGAGGGAGTCAATGCTGGTCTCTATTGTGGTTGGTCTGGTGTGTGCCCATCTATCTCTGTCCTCTGTTGTTCTGTTAAACCTGCCTGTTTTTGTGACTGTTGTTATCCATTTATTAGCTTCACTTTGTTTTCTGTGGCATCATGCTGTCACCACTACCAAAATTTTGATTTCTACCATTTGCTTGAGCTCTGAGATCCCTTTTTCTTCAGCCTCCTTGTTCTGACCTCAGATGGGAGTTTTCATGATATCTGGGTCTGCCCTCAGGGGACACTGGGATCCAGGGGGCCTCTCCAAGCTGCACACAGGCTATGGGAATGAGGAGACATTTTCAGACCTGGTCACAAGCACTATCCCTGCCTTTGCTGCCCTACTTACCAATTCTCCCTCCAACCTCCAACTGGCACACACTGGAAACATAGCCTCAGACTAGGCATTTTCCTCCATGTATTCTCTCATCTCTAACCCCTCTTGGGAGTCCAGATCATTCATTTCCTTCTCAGGAGCCTTGAGAGGCATCTCCACTCCAACTGTGATTTCACAAGATCTCCATGGTTTCATTGTTCTTTGTTTGTTTGAAGTTTTGCTGTGGTGGCTCTTTTTTGGAAAATTTAGGGTAAGCAGTAGTGTAAGAGTGTGGTGCCTGTGTGAGCAGAAGAGAGCCTCGGACTTCAGTCTGAAGTCAGATTTCCCTATACTGCCCTGCACAGCAGTTAATTCCTGCAGCCCATAGCGTGATGATCACTAATTCTGTCATAGTCTCCAACAGTATTGTATAGTTTATAATTTATCACCCATGATGATCATATATGTGGACTGTGGAGGTGTGCTACACATTTTTGTGCATATGGATACACAAAAGTTCCCCTTTCTCCTCCCATTTATTTGAAATCCATTTATCTTTTTTTTACAAAATAAGCTTGGAGCATTTAGGGGAGGGAGGGGACAGTGATGGTTCTAGACTACCTCATTCTTTATTATTTATACTACAATGATAGTTAATACCCTTTGTCAGGCACTTCATTATAGGATTTTCATGGATTACATTTAATTATCACCATAGTCCTATGAAGTAGTTACTCTTTTTATCCCCATTTAACAGGCAACACTGAAGCTCCGTGTGGTGAAGTGACTTGCATAGGACCTGAGTTTGTGAAAGGCAGACTCAAATCCAACTATACCGACACAAGCCATTCCACCTCTTTTGCATTCTGCATTTGTACTCGAAGTCATAGGCTCTTACTTTGTTAGATAATATCAAGATACCAAAAAAAAAAATTAAAACAATCATACTCCCAAATTTTGAAAATGGGATAAGATATATCCAAATGATGAAATATTACACAGCTATTAAAAAAGTTGTGTAAGAGTTTTTAGTAACTTGGGAAATAGATTTTTGGAGAGAGGTAAAGACTTTGGTCCAAAATTAGATGAATGTTTTGCAGCTGCTGATGTGGAGGGGTTTTATCTATCCCAGTTAAGAATAGGAAACTCAGCTCGATAGACATAGTGCATGTTGAGTGTTAATAATTCTATTATTTCTTATCAGAAAATGAGCATGGCTCTGGATTAGATTATTCTGCTAGTTAGCTTAAAGTTGCTTATAGGGACTGTGTCTGATAGGGAATGTCTGCCATGAGCCAGACAATGAGTGGAACAGGGAAATGAATGGTCTGGGCCTCCCGGAGGTCATCAGCACAGAGATTGTTGGCTTTATGCTAAATGCTGCAACACAAAAATATTCCCCATCTACTTGTTCTGAGCATTGTCCTTCTTTGGAGACATAGTTTCTATTTTGCTCTAAAATACATATTACCTCAAGTTTCTCTCCATTCTTCTACTAAATACCTATATATAATACCTAGGACTATCATATTTATATGAATAAAACTATAAAAATATACTAAGAGATGTAAGCAAAACCTTAAAATAGGGAGACATACTTTGCTTCTGTAGAGGAAGTCTTACTATTTGCCAATCTTTCTTCTCTTCCAAATTAATATACAATACTATGAAAATCCCAATGGGATATTGTAGGGAAGAGGCAAAAATATTTAAAGTTTATTTAAAAGATTTAGAGTTCAGAATAGTTTAACAAAATCATAAAAGTAGTAACAGGGGAAACATGACCCATGAGATACAGGAAAAATCTAAATAATAATTGAAGGTTCAAATAATATAAGTCAAGAGAAAAATCGCGCACAGAGAGCCCACAAAAAGACTGGCATCTAGATAACAGGAGAATCACAAAATGGTATGGAGAGAAAAGATTACTTATTAAATGGTGCTAGATAATATATTACTTGGAAAAAATTTAAAAAGTAGATTCTCATATACCCAAAACACTAAACACATTTAAGAAGAATTAAGTATATAAATATTTTAAAATATCGTAACAGTAGTGAAAAGAATGGGTCCAAATCTGATATCTGGTTAGGTAGTAATTTCTAATAATTAAAATAGTAATTGGAAAAATCACAAAAGATCAATTTAAAATTTTACAATTGTAAAAATTAAAAAGGACACTTTTATGTATAAGTGTCAAAATAAATTGAGAAGTACCTGTCCAAATAAATTGAGAAAAAAATATTTGTATCAATTATGATCAAGATTTCATAAATTTTATACTCTTTAAAGAAATTTTTAAAATCCTATTATTGGAAAAATGTAAAAGAATACCAGCAACAAATTCTAAGAAAAAATTACTAGTTATATGTAAATTATTATATTACTTAGGTTAAAATATGATTTGAAATGGCCTCATTCCTAAATTTTAGCTTAGAAGTAGGAAAGCTTAGAAGTTTTTTTTTTTATGTTTATTTATTCGAGAGAGAGACAGAGAGATGGGCAGGGGCAGAGAGAGAGGGAGACAGAATCTGTTGCTGGCTCCAGGCTCTAAGCTGTCAGCCCAAACCCTGACGCAGGGCTCAATCCCACAAACCGTGAGATCATGACCTGAGCCTAAATTGGATGCTTAACTGACTGAGCCCCAAGGTGCCCCTAAAACCATCTTTCTAAAAAATAATTAGAAATGCATTTCAGTAGCCTTCCAAAATTGTATGTGTGATATAATAATTTTCTGTAAGAATTTCTCCTAAGAAAAACAAATCATAAATTTTAACAAAATCATGTTAAAAATAATGACCAATATTTAATTTGACCTATATATGGCTAATATAATATAATATAAATATAATATAAAATGTATATATCATATGCATTCAAAAATCTAGAAGGAAGTACATTGAATACTAAGAAGGCTGTCTGAGTAGTATGAGAAGAGATAGGTTTTGATTTTCATTTTACGTATTTTTGATTTTGCTTATTTTTAAAGTGTTCATAAACTATATTTATAATTAAAAATAATTTGTTTTAATACATTTTTCAATACAAGTATTTTACCTATATTGGAACAAATAGCTATGTGAAAAGATGATCCCTCTGCTTAATTGTTTAAAAGGCTTCATCTAGGGAATAAACTGATCATTAAATTTCCAATCTGATACAGCAGATTTAGGGAATTAGTTTGTCATCCAAAGAGGCTTCTTAATGCGCCTAGAATCACACTACATGACAGTCAACAATATTGCCAATATAAGTTTTAAGGTCAGCTCAACATGTGGATACTGAAGTCTCACCTATGGATACTGCAGTTCATCCATATATAAGAAAATTACCCAACTTTTTCAAGTGCAGTGGCAGTTTTAGAATACAGCCATAATAATGAGTGGGATAGCAGAGACTCAATTTATTCAGTTTTTGAGCCTGAGACTTTGGGAAAGAATGTCGTAGAGAGAGAGGATGGAAAATAGAAAAGGAGAAGAGTGTTATCTCAGAGCAGCAATCACCCTGAACAGTGGTCCTGTCGAAGCCGGCATAGAAGATTCAGGATAGCTGGGGGCAATTTTATTGAATATCTGAAATATACCGGCTCCATTTTGTCAGCCTTCTGCCATCATATTGTCTGGGTTACATTACAAGAACACTATGTTCCACACAGAGCATACATCTCTGGTAATTTTGATGCATAAAGGATGAGTAAATTTTGCTATATTTAGCTATCACGGCAGTGAGTGTTCTCTGAAAGCCTTGATGCAGTTCAAGCCTCTGCCATAATTTACCAAAAAGTCTTTGGAGTCTACTTTCAAATCGTGCCATCATGAGCCCTTTGAGGACTTTGACTTTCCCTGATTTTCTTCAAGATAGCATATCGGGTCTCTGTCTGACATCATGGGAGCACAAGGGCATCTGTTGATAGCAAGGAGAAGACCATGGAGTCATAGTCTCTGATAATGTTTATTCCACATCTGTGATTTGTGTCCTACAAGGCTCTTGGGAATTAAACCACATGTGCTGTATTTGCATTAATGGGAACTTGAGAAGGAGAGGCCATAACACTATTAAAACGTTTAGCTTTCCCTAACCCATCACACAGACACATGCTAATAACTACTCCCAGACCTTGTATCATGGTGCTGCAGGATGCAACGTGGAGCACACTCATTGTTTCAATACATGAGACTCAAAAACAAATAGCTGCCATCTCTGCCTCTGATAGTTTGCCAGGCTTTTAACTTCTTTGGTTTTTCCCTCTTCAGATCATGGTGAGGTATCTCAAATGTATTCCAAACAGCACATTACCCCAAGTCTTTGTTTCTTCTTTTATAAAGAGACTCTTGCTTTAAGGTATATTTAGGAAAGCCAGAGTCTAAGCCAAATTCCAAAGAACCACATCCTAATTCTGCTTTCAAATGGCAGGAAATGACTTATCAGAGAAGAATCCCCCACACAGGGTTACTGATCACTCAAGCCTAATTGCTAAAATTGTGGCAAATATTCTGGAGTCTTTCCATAGGTTTAAGTATTCAACTGTTAATTATACATGGAGACATTTTGAAGCATCTTATAAACAAGGAGAGAGAGAGAGAGAGAGAGAGAGAGAGAGAGAAGCCAAGGAGCAGACCTTGAAGGTATTTCATCTTTTATAACTCTCTAGGCCAGTGTTTTTCAAATTGCATTCAAGACCCTTTAGTGGGTCAAGAAACCAATTTAGTGAGCTGGGACCAGTGTTTTGTTTTGTTTTGTTTTTTAAGAAATCAGTTAAAGGAAGATTGTACAATAATAGAAATACATACAGTATTACATATACATTAGGAAGGGGAAGTATTATTTCATAACTTTTGTTTCACTCTATGATGTATGCATATATATACACACATGAACATACACACATACACACACTCATAGTATATGTATTGAATATTTTATATAGTATAATAAATGAATGGATGGATAGGTGATAGATAGATAGATAGATAGATAGATAGATAGATAGATAGATAGATAGATAGAGTTGAGTAAGAAGTATGAGTTGGCAATGTAAAATATAATTCTTACCATGGATCTTGTCCAAAAAAGTTTGAAAGTGATCATCAGAGTATACTTCCCGGGTAGTGTCTTGTTTAACTTTGAAATAAATTCTTCTCTTAATGTCTCCCTCATCTCCTTTCAGATAAATTCACAAGCTACATATAAACTTAATCAAATTAAATCTCAAACATTTTTTGAAAGTTTATGGATGAAACTCAGGAAGGTGTGAACCAAATGCCATGAACCATCCATCAACAGTAGCAAATTACAAGCCAGATACTGGTTGAAATGATGGGAAAATGTTCTCCTGAATGTCCTGCTCCTCAGGATCCTAGAGAACGATAAACCTCACAGTAGTGCATAGTGAGCCTCAAAAATTAGGGGAGCAACTCCCTGAATTGATGCTCTTTAGATATCATTTACTCAGGAATTAAAATTAGTTCCTGGGATCAGGAAAAATCTAGTTAATGGCAATAGAACCATGTTGATGAAGCAGGCAGAAAACTATAGATGAGACAGGTGCTAGGGAAAAGTCAAACTGATAATATCGGAAAGAAATGTGTCTGTTGGACAGAATACAGAAGCAAAAGCTAAGATGGCAGAATACAGTCCAGTCTGTTAGAGTTAGAGCGTGAGTTCCAACCTGAAATAACAAGAATATTTCACAGGCCAATTTGATAATCAATGAATACACTAAAATGGCTCATTTTCAGATACTCATATGACCATCTGCCTTGCATGCAAGTATGGATTATTGTTTGGTTACGTGTCTAGTAATTTAGGTAGATGAGGCAGATGGAAGGTGGAGTTAAGGAAGGGGGGCAGGCAGAGAGAATCAGAAAGATGCTCAGCAGAGCCCCAGTTCCTAAAAGGGATACTGGCAAAAGGACTCCTGCTGGCTGAGAGGGTCTGGTGCACTGTGTAAGCCACCAGACTAGGGAATCAGAAGCCAAGAAACAAGATAAGATACACTTACAGAACTGAGCTTCAGCAAAGATAGGATATTAAAAACTGGCTGTATTCTTAATTATCAGGGCTTGAGATCACGTCAAGTTACCTTGAGGGGAGACAAATATGTGAATCCATATACCAAGCATCTCAAAAGTTAGCATGTAAAACCAAAGGCAGAGAAGCAAGCAGTTGGCATTGTGTAGAAAGGAGGGCAAAAAGGCCAAGAACCAGAAAGAGCCTAGAAAACCGAGGAGACCATGGAAGGTGCACTGCATCAGACAGAAGTGGTGCATCATCTTTTCAGAAGAGTTGCATTGGCATAGCCTTGGAAGACAGAGCCACGCTGACAAGTTAGGGAAGTTGCGATACACATTCAGCTTTAAGAGAATGCCTCTGCTTTTCTGACACTATGCTTGGCTCTACTGA
Source organism: Crocuta crocuta (assembly GCF_008692635.1). Taxonomy (NCBI): domain Eukaryota; kingdom Metazoa; phylum Chordata; class Mammalia; order Carnivora; family Hyaenidae; genus Crocuta; species Crocuta crocuta. The sequence continues at coordinate 11,679,753 of NW_027530545.1, read as the reverse complement.
TAGATCTGCTCAGGGATCTAGCACGGCCTTCCTAACGTAACAAATCAAACATGTTCCTAAATTTTAAGATCTTCTGTTATCTGAATACGACAACTCTACAGTATTAACCTATGTCAGCTGAGTCACAATTCCACCACCATTTATTAAGGGCCTATAGTATTCCAGATGCTCCACTAAGCTCTGGGAACACACAATCTTTGTCATCAGGGAGTTTAAAATGTAGCAAACATCAGACAAGACATTTGATAAGTTCAAAACTGAGATAACACCATTATGAAGTAGGTACGGACTACCAGAAGGATACTTCTTTTTTGGACCTACCGAGGTTAAAAAAGCCTTTCCTGAATTGGGTAGTTTTCTGAAGGATGAGAATAAGTTTGTAAAAATCCAGGGAACTCAATGAGTCAAATAATAATAACCACAATATTTTAAAGAACTAACTATGTACCAGGTACTATGCTAACATCTGATCCTGGATTATATTTCATATGAACTATGCAATGGTCCTATGTGGTATTTTTATTAGGTTATAGGTGAGGATATTGAAATACAGTGATTACAAATTACTTGCACCAGGTTATGTGGTTAGTAAGCAGAGGACTTGGAGAGAAAAGCTTGGAGACAGAGAGAGAAGTCATGAAGTGCTTGGTGATCCATATTAAAGAATTTAGGTTTTATCTTGAGGACATTAGGAATCCAGTCAGTGACTTTTAAATGACGTGTGAAGGGTGTGGGTTGGGATAGATTATGTACCTGTAATCAGAGCAGTGAGTAACTTTCAAATTGCTTATGGAGTTCTGTAAACAGATTCTGAGGCCTTATTCCTAAGGTCTGATTCTTTAGGTCCCAGTGAGCAGGGGGAACTATATTTATAAAGCTCTCCAAGGACAAAATCAAGAATTCATGAAGTGGATACAGAGAATGGCTTGTAAAAACACAAACTAGCAGTAGAGAGATCAGACCAGGATAATGGTGGCTTACATTGAAGTAGATACCAAGAAAGATGTCTAAACTAGAAATATAAATTAAGGATTTATCAGTTTGTAGCTCTGATTAAAACAAACTGGAGTTGGTAATGTCACTCAGGAGTGTGTCAGTAGGTGAGAGAGCTTAGAGAACACTGATGAACACCTCTATTTAAGGATGAGTAAATGGAGGGGTGCCTGGGTAGCTCAGTTGGTTAAGCGTCTGACTTCAGCTCAGGTCATGATCTCACGGTTTATGGGTTCCTGCCCCATGTCAGGCTCTGTGCTGACAGCCCACAGCCTGGAGACTGCTTCCAATTCTGTTTCTCCCTCTATCTCTGCCCCTCTCCCGCTTGTGCCCTGTTTCTTTCAAAAATAAATAAATGTTAAAATTAAAAAAAAAAAAGTTGAGTGAAGGGAAAGAACCCACACCCACACAGAGGACTTAAAAGCAGACTCTGAGGGGCGCCTGGGTGGCTTAGTCGGTTAAGCGTCCGACTTTCGCTTAGGTCATGATCTCGCGGTTCGTGGGTTAGAGCCCCGCGTCGGGCTCTGTGCTGACTGCCAGCTCAGAGCCTGGAGCCTGTTTCCGAGTCTGTGTCTCCCTCTCTCTCTGACCCTCCCCAGCTCACGCTGTCTCTCTCTCTCTCCTAGAAATAAATAAAAAATATTTAAAAAAATAAATTAATAAAAGCAGACTCTGAATGTCCTCTAGAGATTCTATATTCGTTCCTGCTTCTGAGTGATTATACAACCTTCTCCTACCACCTGTGTTATTCTCTTTCCCTGACTTTTCTTCTACTAAGTCTCATCTGTTCTTGTAAGAACCTCTCCAACCGTCTTCCCGGTGAGCTCCAGTTTACCCTGAGAGAAATTGTGGTTTGTTCCTTAAAAATGAGTCCATATGCCCTATCTTGAACCATGATTAATTATTGTTTCTCATTGTTTTCACGTGTTGGTCTTATATGTAAAGAAGATTATAAGCTTCTTATAAGAGCAAGGGTCCCTGCTAACTTATTTTGGAATACCTCACAGTTTCTAGAATTTGACATTGGTAGTTCACTAGGCTCCTAAAGATCAATGGCTATTGAATTGCTCCTCACTGCTGTGTATGATAAACAGTGATCCATATGTTCCAGTGTACACAGAGAAAACCTATTGTCCTGGTATAATTATTAATAATGCCTCTTTTGCCCTCAAAATTGTCATATTTTAGGTAATAAATTATATAATCACCCTATATAGTCCCTAATAATGCAAGCAACATTTTCTTAAAGTTCAACATTTTTAAATGGTACTGTTTTTAACACAAATATCATTTTTTTAAAATTTTTTGATGTTTTATGTATTTCGAGGAGAGAGAGCGAGAGAGACAGCGTGAGCAGGGGAGGGTCAGAGAGAGAGGGGGTCACAGACTGAAACAGGCTCCAGGCTCTGAGCTGGCAGCCAGCACAGAGCCCGACGCGGGGCTCGAACCCACGAACTGCGAGATCATGACCCAAGCGAAAGTCGGTCGCCTAACCGACTAAGCCACCCAGGCGCCCCACACAAATATCATTTTTGGGGGGAGAGTGAGGAGTGTTAAGTGTTTTTACACACATTTAGCATGGAGTAATATGTACGTCATTCCAAATGTCAAATGTCTCCATTATTAAATATGTGTCCTGTTGTTCAACTGACAGATGTCATTGTCTACCATATAATCATAAGTGGTCAATTTTTTTTTCAATGTTTATTTATTTTTGAGAGAGAGACAGCATGAGTTGGGGAGGGGCAGAGAGAGAAGGAGACACAGGAAGGAAGCAGGCTCCAGGCTCGTAGCTGTCAGCATAAAGCCCCGACATGAGGCTCGAAGTTAGTAACCATGAGATTATGACCTGAGCCAAAGTCGGATGCTTACCTGACAAGCCACCCAGGCACCCCTTACTTTGGCATATTTTAATATGTACTATGGCATATATTAATATGCCACTAAATTCCCATTTTTACACCACCAGATACTTTTTTACATGTTTTAATTTTTCAATGTTTATTTATTTTTGAGAGAAAGAGAGTGAAGCAGAGAGAGGGAGATACAGAATCTGAAGCGGGCTCCAGGCTCTGATCTGGTCAGCACAGAATCTGACGCGGGGCTCAAACTCATAAACTGAGATCATGACCTGAGCCAAAGTCAGATGCTTAACTGACTGAACCACACAGGTGCTCTTTTCATGTTTGTTTAAAGATAATATTTTTGAATGGATAGTTAGGAATTTTGTCTAGTGGACAGGATTATCATTTTTGTACATTTTCAGAAAAAAATTCAAAACTTACCTAAGCCTAGAATTTTTTGGAAAGGAGAAATTTCTCCTCATTTGTGAACTTCCTAATTACACATATGCTTAGTGTATCATCCTTAATGACGGATGATGCTGTTTTATGGAGGGCAAAATCTAGATTGTCAAGTACTTGGTTAAATAAATTTCAAAATTTTCATGAAAACCAGAAATAAGGCTTTACTATAGTATTAACTTCTTGAATTATGAGATTTGGATTCCAGACAATAAAAATTCACTAGCTGATCGCCAAATCCTCATCTAATATTTGTTATTCTTCCCAAACTATATGGTGAGAAGGAAGTAGATACCATTCTTTCTTGTGATCTACACATTCTTCACTGACAGCTCTTAGTTCTCTCATTTCCCAGGTCAAGGTGGGATAATCCTGTGAAAATAGTTCATCTGTGCCCTGGCTAATCTGCATTTACTAGAACAGCACAGAGGCACTCTGTTTATGTCTGACAAAGTAGTTATAAATCACACTTCTTCAGATCATAAATACACATTTATCTTTAGAATATATCACCAACTGAGTCATTTTGATGTAAATATTGCACCTCTTAAATATAATGATGACAATAGCGGCTGTGAATCCACAGATTTGCGTGAGTGCTCCTTTTTCAATAACTGAAAATATTGAAGTCGCAGAAGCTTTAACATCCTCTGGGGAGTGGCAGACAGATGTGTCAATAGAGTGAGACCTACAGAAGTTACGACTGTTTTCTCGTAGTAATGAGTAAGGCAGATTCCCTGGCTTCTGCAAGGGAATTATGGCGCTTTTTCTAAGGGGGTAGGTTTGGGTTATGCTGTGGCTGGCAGCTCGGAAGTGACAGACTCAGGGCAATCCTCAGCTCCTTCACTCCTTCAGGGATGTCATCACATAGAAAGGGCCCCATGGCCAATGGTTGTAAACAATACCAAGTGGGCAGGAGTTTGTACATTTTCACCTGTGGGAATCATCTAGCTTTCTGAGACTGGTAAAGAAATCGTCCTTGGATAGGAGGTCCCCAAAATTATGTAAAACCCACCTTATGGTGGCATCGTCATCTCCTATTGGCTGGCATCCTTGTCTGGCAACTGTCTCAGTTGGTTATAAGTTTACTTGAGGATTAAAGCACAGATTTCAATATGTACGTTCTGTTCTCTGAATGTAAAAATTACAAAGTACACCTACATTCACTTCTAACTGTCAGTATTGTAATTCAGCAGATTTCTGTTTTTCACTGAAACCTGGAGTTGAATTGTCTTAAGCCGGAAGGCATTCAAGCTGCTGTTTTTCACTCAGCTATATTTCTCTATAAGCATCTAATTGTTTCAAAAAGTGATGTACAGTATGCAAAAACCTGAATCTAATGCAAATAAGTCTGTACAGCACTAAAGTTAACAGGTGTTCTCATTAATGTAAGTAGACATGGAACAATTCTTGAATGTTTTATAAACACTCATAATCATGGCCAAATATGTTACAATAGCACAGAGATACATCCTGCAACATCTTTTATTCTTGTTGTGCAATCTCAGCACTTATTAACAGAAAACGTGTGAGTAATAAACTAGTGGTGACATTACCCATTTCTGCAGAAGTCACTGTATTTCTAATTAGCCAATATTCTCAATAAAATTCTAAGTAACACTGCCACCTGTCCTCCCACAGTTTGCTTCTTTATTGATGTTAATAGTGTTTTAGTAAAATTAGTGGCTGCAATGTTGATTGGCGAGCATGAGCACCTGTGCATCATTGAGGTTCTCTGGACTTGTCCCATTAACCTAAGAATTATCTCTTTAAAATATTGAACTTGTATCGTTTCCCACATTGTCAGCTCTCAGAAAGGTCCATACACAGGGTGAGATTCTTGGTTGATCTAGTAGATTATCCCTGCAAATCACATGGTGGCTTTGGAATACAATCAAGAACATTCTACTCTAGTGATAAGCATGGAAATATAGACCCAGTTTGATGCTTCCTGACTCCTCCAAATCTAATCCTATTGTCTGAAGTCTAGGACTTATTGACTGATGGGAAAATAGAATCTCAGATTTCTGTTTTCAATCTTCAGAATGGATTGCCTACTCTACTCTGATAAAAGTGGTATTAGTAGAGGACAAAATAAACTAAATTGCCTAAAAGGACACAATGGTCTTGCAGCCTCCAAAATTTTATTACAATGGAGGCCTTCCACAAAGATGGTGCTGAGGACAAAGAAGGAAGCTCCTGACTTTCCCAAAGCTAAAGCCAAAGCAGAGGCTTTGAAGGCCAGGGAAACAGTTTGCTAAAGACATCCACAGTCACAAATGAAAGATCTGCCTGTCACCTACCTTCCAATGGCCCAAGACATTGCATCTCCAAAGGGAGGCTAAATATCCTCAGAAGAGCATCTCCATGAGAAACAAACTTGACAACTATGCTATCAAGTTCCCCTTGACTCCTGTGTCAGCCATGAAGAAAATAGAAGACATCAACACACTTGTGTTCACTGTGGATATCAAGGCCAACAAGCATCAGATCAAACAGTTTGTGAAGAAGGCCGTTGCCATGAATAAGGTTAACAACTTGATCAACTGTGATGGAGAGAAGAAGGCCTATGTTCAATTGGCTCCTGACTATGTTTTGTTGGGTGTTGCCAATAAAATTGGGATTATCTAAACTTGAGTCCAGCTGGCTAAATTTAAATGTTTTTACCATAAAAAATTTTATTAAAAAATATACTGTGACATATAAAATATTAGCATAATACATTCACTGAGATGTATATGGTAAATAATGTTCATTTAATTATTATGTATTTAATGCCCCTTAAGTGAGGGTTGTGCAGCCACATGTTAGGTAGACTATTACCCTTGGCTTCAGAGTAAATATAATGTAGTACAGTGTAATCACAGAGGAATCAGCAGAGAATTGCAATGCAGACCAGTATGTCTTATAATGAAGTTAGATCAGGACATCGTCGGAACATTTAGGAGGGATATCTATTTCAGAGAATGCTTTTCTCTAAAGGTGACATCTAAACTGATCTGAATGATATGATGGAGGAAACCAGAGGGTTCTGGGCAATGGAAACGACCTGCTCTAAGGGAAGAAATGAAAATTAGTATAGCACAGCTTGGGAACAACAAAAATATTCAATTTGGCTGGATTGTAGGGTGCAGAGGGAACTGTAGAGCCGGGGGCTGCAGCGTAGTTAGGTGGCAGGGCACAGTGGGTCTGGCAAGCTTAATTAAAGTTTGTCCTACAAGGTAACAGCTGTGGGGCATCTCAGAATGATCTTAGGCAAAGGAATAGGATGATCAGATCCAAATTTCAGAGAGATCACTGCAATATGGAATATGGACTGGAAAGTAAAATGTGGATGAGTTGGTGGGGAAACCAAAAGATATGATTATTAAACCCATGTGGGAGATTATAGTACTATAGTTATTACATGGATAAAAGCTTTTCATAATATGATATTTTCATTATAATATAAACATATATAATGTTAATCCATGAGTCAAAAAATATAGAAGTATAGACAATAATTTAGCATACCTCAGTGAGAGGGAGATTATATATATATACTTCTGTATTTATTAATTTTTTAAATTGGGCATTAGATAAATGACAGAAATAGTAAAAACCATTCCAATTTGAAAATAGTGGGAACTGCACATTTCCAAATGTCACGTGACTAAATGAGTAATTTTGCACAGTGAACATAGCTCAGATTAAAAGCCGATCTGTAGTTGGCAGTGACTGATTGAGTGGTGGGGACCAACAAACATGAGTCCTAGGATGATTAGTCTATCTACAGGCAACTACTCCCCCCAAATTTAGAAATTAACATTAACAGCAACAAAACTCTAAGCTGATATCTTTATACACCAACTGCTTCGATTAGTCACTTTTTCAGTCGTTTTTCATACGAGCACCACAGGCAAAAGTTTGGGTGTAGCTGACTGCAAAACTGTGGAAACTGCTAAACTATTTACTGATTACTTGGATAGTATTCTTTCATGAATATTGAGAAGACTGTTTCTCAGTACTTAAAATATTTTCCGACAGATAAAAGAATACACATGAGTTTTTGTTTAACATTTGATTGAAATAAATTTGGGGCCTGGGTATTTCATTAACAAATAGAAAGGTAGAGTGAGCAAGTGATATGGATGTGAATATTCACTATAGGGCCAATTTTATTTTGCAGAACAAATCTTTGTTGTAAGAATGCGTGAACCAAAGTATTTGGGTGTCAAAGGTACAACTCAATTTCAATTAAAAACCACTGTTTCTTGAAAGGTTGGTCTTAAACCTTAGATTTCAGAATGCACTTGAGATCTGTTGTGTATGTAGCCCAACATTTGTTTACTTTCCATTACACAAGAAATTGCTTACATGGGCAGGTTATTCTGATATGATGACACCACTGAGGGTTTCAATAAATGTACATGCAAATCAATCAACCCCAAACACATTGAAAACATATCCAATAAACATCTGGAAACTAATGAACGCACATTTGTTAGCACAGGGGGGAGTTGTGGAAATTCAGGATCCATTGGTGGCTAGCCTTATTTAGTAGCATGTGGATTTAAGAATATTTCACAGAGTCAGAAGAAAGAGGGTAATTATAACATAAGGTTCAACATCTTTAGATATGTAGAACATTTTCCGTTGCTTAAAACAAATATTCCCTAAGAAAGTATAAAACATTTTTCTGACTTGCAAAGTTTTTGCAGTCTATCATTTAAATTACTTAAATAAAGGGAGCTTTACTGCTCCCCAAAGCTAAGAGTATAACACCCTCCATGCATATTAGCTTGATCTTCTTGACAGACCAGAAAAGTGTTTGTGTGTGCCAATTAAAACAAAAATGGATCCCTAGAGGCTTGTTCTTCACACAACTTCTGAAGACTGCTATCATTGTTTGCTAGGGTAACCCTGGATAAGGCTGCTCTCCAAAGTAAACAAACTTTTCAAAACTTTCATGACAGATGGGGGTTACAAATGCATTTTAATAAGAGAGTTGCCAAAGCAACTTTTTTTTTCCCTTATAATCAGCATATATTTACTTAACATCTAGCAACATTGGGAACACAAAGCAGATACTTTCTCACAAAATGTTTTAACAAGTAACATTTTTGGAAAGACAAATTGAAGACCTTTTACTTCTAACTGATATTTTACCCATAGTTTTATGTTAACTTTGCTCAACATGTTAAGAAAAATGTTAGGAGTTACTCAAACCAGACTGTAATTTGAGATAGACATACAGTTTGATAATATAATTTCACTGGTGGTCATAAACACCTTTGAGACTAAGTAATTTAACTATTAGTATAACCATTACAACCTTTATTTGATCAGCTATATCAAATGGATATATGTGAAGTGTGATGCAAGATGAAAAAAATGTGAGTCTGAGGGATTGTTTTTGGCATTATTTCCTCCATTTTAGGTTTTGAGCTCTCACTATAATGTAACCAAAATATATACCTATATTTTATGCAGTTAGAAGTCAATAAAGATAGAGCCAAAATTAATTTCAAAAATAATTCTATTCACTTCAAATAAATTTAGTATATTTTGACATAAATTTTTATATCTACTTAATTTAATTCAAATCTAATGACTTCACCATGAATCCCAAAGTGTCACCAAATACCAGAGTAATTAAATCCCATTCCTCCTAAATGGGTAATCCAGTTATTTGTAGAATCATTGTAGCCATATCATTTAACATTTTTCAAGGCTCTTTGGATATTTGAAATTTTTTTTATGTTTCTTATGTACAGTTTCAGCTTCATTAAAATGGAATAAATTCTCCTTTGGCTCGTAGTTAAAGACGATCCTAAGCAAAATATGAATGATACTTTGTTCAAATGTAGGATTTTTCCCCCACCTTTTTAAGATGGTTTTTTTTTTTTTTTTTTGGATGCCCTAATCTTGTTTTAGATATATTTTTTCTTAGCAAGATAGTGGTTGTTTTTGAGGAGGGGAAAGGAGAAAACATCTGAATATGGAGATTGGGTGATCTTTTTGTGTTCTTATTTATTTATTTTACATTTAAACAAAGACTTTTATTAAGACCCAGAGTTTGTTGAACATATTCATTTTACATGGTCTAATGACACTAGTATTTAAAAAAATTTTTTTTTAACATTTATTTATTTTGAGAGACAGAGAGACAGAGTGTGAGCAGGGGAGGGGCAGAGAGAGACACAGAACCCGAAGCAGGCTCCAGGTTCCAAGCTGTTAGCACAGAGCCCGATGCAGGGCTCGAACCCACAAAATGCAAGATCATGACCTGAGCCGAAGTCTGCCACGTAACCAACTGAGCCACCCAGGTGCCCCAACATTAGTATTTTTTTAATGAATATAATTTATTGTCAAACTGGCTTACTTACAACACCCAGTGCTCATCCCAGCAAGTGCCCTCCTTAATGCCCTTTTCTTCTCCCTCACCCCTCCATCCACCTTTAGTTTGTTCTCTGTATTTAATAATATCTTGTTTTTTGCCTTCCTCCCTCTCTGTTTGTATCTATTTTTTCCCTTTCCCTTCCCCCATGGTCTGATCTTTTAAAAATTGGGCTATCTTTAGCATAACAAGGTAGAAACAAGAAGCTTTTTTCTAGGGTCTACATTCCAGATTTCACAACTAAAACCAAATCATCTAGACCTTTTCCCATATGCACAGAGTCCTTGACTGTATAAGATTGTGTTTGCTGAGGACTAGTGAACTAGAAATCAAGATCTTTGTAATCTCTTAATTCTATCATTTAAAATGATGCCAATTTGATAGAATGGAATTCTCACTTTCCTCATTTGCTTCATTTTCTTCATTTGCAAAATTACTTTATGATAGTGAAAGGAAACTGCATTTGAAGAATGTTTATTACGTGCTTTGAGATCATTAAAGCTGATATTACTTTGCATACCAAGTGGTAGTATTCATATCCTTAATATACTAAAGTTCTGATACAATCAACCTTTAAGGAATAACATACCCTGATCAACAGTTTATGTATAATTCCATGATGTAAATGTGTCTACAGTAATTACTCCCTCTCTGAAATCTTGACATGAGCATTGTCTGTGCCACTCACATTGGAACTTAGTAGAAGCCATTTTCTATTGTTATTTATCTTTATATGCATATGTCCTATTTATGCAAACAGATTGTGAGCTCTTGAAGATGGGGCGGGGGTGTCCCTCGCTTCTAGCAATGTGCTTTGCACTTAATGGATGCTCAGTCAGTCCTTGATGAGTAGGGGGATATTCGGTCAGAAACACCCCATCTCAATCTCCTGAACAAAGAATTATTTGCAGAATTAATTCTACAATAAGACAGGTGCTACCATCAAAGAGGGAATGTATATCACTAATATCTCTTGCACTTCTGATAGTCTCTCAACATGCATTTGAGGTAAACTGGAATGGAAGTAGCCAAGAAGAGTTAGCAATCAAATATATTTTACTGATAAGGTATCTATCTACAGCATAAAGTTGTACAATGATCACTATCATAAATACTTATTATTTGTAAAAGGTTGGCAATAACTAAATTAAAATGTCCATAATGTTTACTCTGTGGAGTCATGAATAGTTTTAATTTGCTTTTTTTTAATCTTTATTTCTTTCCAAATTCTTCATAACAAATTCAATTCTTATAATTAGGAGAAAATGTGAAATTCTAAAAAGTTTTTGTTTCTATTCTGGTAAACCAAATTATGGAAATTTTTAATAGTATAAATGCCATTCTACATGTTATTTTTCACTTAAATTAAAATCTAACATGGGCAAGACTAAATGGCAGACTGTATATTGATAAGGGCAATACTTAACTGACAATACTGACAGAGCTAATACTTAAATAAACGTAAGCACTAATTATTAAAACTCCTCAAAGATGTTTAAATTAGCATAACAATACTCCATGCGTTAAGTAAAGCCTGAACAACACATTTCTTCTTTCCCCATTGTTTATTGGTGGAGTTTGGGAGCTGGGAGATACCTGCTTTCATCTTCAGAGGAACCACAGCAAGGTCACAGATCTATTTTCCTAGCCCAGAGGGAAACTATTTTTGAAATAATACCAAAAAACGTTACAGAATGTGTCTCTTCTTTGCGTTGCCCAGTGGATACACTCCTATGATTGCCTACGCATCCGTGTGTCACCAGCAAGAATTCAGACAGATCCTTATCCGGTGTGAAAACTTTAAGGCAAATTTCCCCAGACAGGCAATTAAAGATGTCTATTTTAGACAACACTAGCACATTTCATTAGGACTGCCTTGGTGGCAGGATATATCCCTTTAAAATATGACCTGGTGGCAAGGAGGCAGCTCAAGATACATTTGTCTAAAGTAGGCTTCAATTCAAAATGGAGACCAGCCACTCTTGCCTAAACCCATTGTGTTTTCTGTTAAGTTCTTTCTTCATCCACCTCACACCAGCATCTGTCACTTGGGCAAAACATGATATAGAAAGAACACATTAGCATGACTTAATCTAAAATCTTTTTTTGTCTGTTATTAGTTTTACATCACTTTACATTGCCATCAGGAATTGCTCAATCAAAAGGTTTAGTCAAAGCTAACAGTTTTTACTGATGGTTTTTTCCCCTCAAGAGTGTTGAAAATTTGATTGTTCAAACTGCAAATATGATTCAGCAAACCATTTATCAGAAAACCTTAAAGAGGTCATGTAAAAATGTGGATTGAGAAACCTGAATTAAATGGGCTTGAGCAAAGACTTTGAAACTGCTTTCCTGTGAATGGCTGGGATAGAGCAGAACAAAGTCAATTACTGACTGTAATTAAGAAGTGGATGCATTTAAACTGTAGAGAGCAGTAGCAGACTTCTCCAGAATGCCTAGTAACTGGAAAGATTAGTGGGAAGACAGAGGGAAGAATGTGAACTGTATCTTTCTGATAGTAGATTTTGAATGAATTGCATTCATATAGTTCTCTGATCCAGCTTCCTCAAATGAATGCATAAATCACTGAGTATGTACGATTAATGCAGTAATATATTTGGATAAAGAAACTTTTAAAATACATTTTGTTTTTGGTTGTGCTGGCGGTAAAAGATCCCCTTTGCATTGCATAGCATGCACCAAAAATGCAAATGTACTGCCGAAGTACTTACATTTTATCACTGTTTGAATTTACTAGACTGAAAACTGAACTGCGTTAGCTCTTTCCTAAACCCTCAGAATATAGTAAATCTAATTATGTTTGTTTCTTATACTTTGAAATGTTTCTTTTACAATTTTAATAGTGGTTTATTTATAATGGCAGAAAAATATATATTAGATTGCATGTTGTGCTTAGGCTAATTCATATTTCTTTGTGTATGTTAACAAATTGTGATGTTACATACTACATTCATAATCAAAATATTTAAAGTTAAATTAGGATGAAGGTAGAGGTCAAGGACATTACTAGTTTTCTTGGGTTAGTCACAAGTGACCTTATATTTTTAGATTACTATTTCTGTGGCAACACTTTATAAAGTAAATATTTGGAACTTTATGTAAGTGAAGAACATTGCTTGGGTGTTCAGATAATTAGGCAAACATCAGCTTAACTGTCTTGTAATAGATACATAAAACAGAAGACTATTTAGGGGCTATTTTGAGCCTTCCGAAATCTTACGTGCAATTTTACTTAAAAAAAAATAAAAGAGTGATTGGCTCTGGTAGTCTGTCAAATTCTAATGTGGATAATAAAATTCCTCTTATTTTCTGATCTTTCACTTCTTATGATTGCACGTACTTGGACAGTCCTTTCCTTATTCTTGTAAAATGTCGGAATCAAGAATGGTTGTGCTGTAACACTGAGTGATGTTTCATCTCTATATAGCGTTTCTAAAAATAAATGACAAGTGAATATATATGTATGTGTGTAATCAAAGATTTCTTTAAAACTCCAGGACCATTGTCATTAAATGTTGTGATAAGAATCATTGAGACTTTCAGAGTGAGCTATTTGGTGTAATAATTGTCACTTTAATGATAGAATTATAGAGACATCCTGAAGCATGATTTGCGATTTTCTGAACCTGTGCCACATTTCAGTGTTCACCTCCCATTCAGAGCAAGTCAGGCTGCGAAGAGGTGACTAGCTCCTGATTGAGTATTTTGAAATGTCAGTCCTCTAAACCTCCGTAGCCTTGCTTGATGTGTGACACTAGTCAGGAAGTGTTCATCTTGCCGTTGAAACAAAAAGTCAATACAAAGGGAAAATCTTCGCAGTTCAGATTGATGGCCTAATACAAAAAGCGCGTCCACACCCACTCTAATCAAATTCGTCTCTAAGTAGGCTTTTACATGTGAAATCAAGAGCATTGCTCTGTTTCTATAGGGTCACATTCTTCTCTCACAATTCTGGGGAGGAAAAGATTCAGTGTAATGAAAAATGTATAGTTACATGTTAAATATTGCCAGCTACTTAATCACCCTGAGAGTCTGGAATAGGGATGTTCATTTGATAAATACTCTCCATGAGAGGTTCAAATATGTAAATAAAGTTGTATTCTAATACACTCCTTTTGTGGAGAAATTGGTCCTTTATTACTTTCCTATAGATCTTTATGATAGGAAAGTAGAAATAGCCAAATGTTATTCATTTGAATGACCTTTTGGAAAAGTCTGCATTAGTCTCTTTGGTAAATAATCTGTTTTTACAGCCCTCCATAAAAGGAAATCAAATATAGAGATACTATTAGATTTGAAAAAGACAAACAGGAAAGAGCCAAAAGTGCAGAATGAATTCTGACACACCCGGGTGCATTTTTCTGAGGTTCTGACTTAAGTGGGTACTGTCTGCATTATTCTGAACTTCCTGGCTTGCTTCTCCTTGAGTTGGAGTAATTCAGCTTTAGTCCTATTCTGAGTTAATCGTTCTATTATTAAAACAATAATGTATTTGTTATGACATGAAAAAACAGTTTATAGAGAGTGGTTCAAAATGATCCTAGTCTCCCAGTTCCCAGAAAGACAATTACTGGAATACAAGAAAATGTTTTGGTATATTGAAGTGTGTTTTTAAAACAATGTGTGTGTGTATCCATTTTTTAATGTAAGAGATCTATTTTATGTGGTTTGCTTACCTGTTGATTTTTTTTTTTTTTCAGATCACCACAGTATCAGGAAATGAGTTCCTTCTACAGTCAGATATTGACTTCATCATATTGGATTGGTTCCACGCTATCAAAAATGCAATTGACAGATTGGTATGTATTTGTTTTGGCTGTTACCTTTATTAATTAAAATGTTGTCACTTAAATTGTGCTGTTTAGGCATATAACACACACACATTTCAATGGATCCTGCAGATCAAGAGATATTAAGTTATTTTAAGTTTAAATAGAGTCCACTAAAAACCGTTTCAACAGACATGATTTGTGGAGCTAAATGTCATTTGATTTATCTTCCAAAAACACAGGGCATTCATTTTTTCCCAGAAATAATATGGATATTCGTTTATTAATGGCTGTAAAAAGCACACAAGCACTGATGACTACTAAAATTTCATATTTTCAAATTTCTTTTTTCTTTTTGAGACAGGGAGAGACAGAGCATGAGTGGGGGAGGGGCAGAGAGACAGGGAGACACAGAATCCGAAGCAGGCTCCAGGCTGTAAGCTGTCAGCACAGAACCCAATGTGGGGCTCGAACCCACAAACCGTGTGATCATGACCTGAGCCGAAATCAGACACTTAACCGACTGAGCCACTCAGGCGCCCCTGAAATTTCATATTTTTAGTTCATGCAGTCATTAATACTTATTCTTGAAAATAAACAACCAATGTATTTAAGACCATACTCACTGTTCAAACACCAGTAAATAATAATCCTTTGTACTGATTTTCATTGTTCTTCTAGCTAAGCCAGATTGTTCTTCTCATGAAAATTATGAATCTAAAACTTCATGAAATTACCCTACATCATACATTCAGAAAATCAGACTGTTGAAAACTACCACTTTAAACTGATTCTAGACCAAACATCTAAATTAGGACACTGATATTTGCAAAGTCGTGAGAAAGAAATATTCTTGAGCGCTTTTAATAAGGTATACAATAGGAAAATAAAAAAAGACAGCATTTTTTGTGTGGTTTTAGTGTTATTTAATTGCAATCTTCCTTTATTTCATTTTGGGGCTAAAACTTTAAAAAATAACAAATTGACTTTTCTTCATTATCAACATAGTCCCCTTATCCAGGCATGCTTGAGGACTCACACCCACATTCACCCACCCACACACAGAGTGTGTTGTCATTAAGAGTGGACTCTGGAGTCAAACTGCCTGAGTTTGAATCCCGGTTCTATCCTTTACTAGCTGTGTGGCCTTAGGCAAATTACTTATCTCTTTTGGCTTCAGATTTCTAGTCTGGAAAGTAAGGATAATTATAATATCTACCTCATAGGATTACTCTGATGATTAATTGAGTTAATACATGTGGAATACTTGGGGTGATGCACAGCATTTAGTTTCGTGTGTGTGTGTGTGTGTGTGTGTGTGTGGCTGTGATTAAATTTGAATATTGAGCTTAGCATAAAGGTCCTATCCCAAAATAATTATCTTAGTTTAATCTTCCCTTTAAATCTAACATCAAAATAGATCTCTAAATTATTTGGGGAATCCTTTCTTCTTCGTAAATTATTCAAGTCTAATTGTTATATCTAGCCAAAGGATCCAAGTGGTTCATCAAGAAACCTGGAATTATTCAAAATCCAGAGATCCTCCAGTACTGAATTACTAAGTCACTACGATAATGATATAAAAGAACAGAAACCAGAGCACAGAAAATCTTTAAGTAAGTATTTTTTTTTACTTGCTGATTTTAACATTGTCTAAATGCAATGCTTATGAAATATAAATGCATTGGAATAAGATTTGAGCCAAACTCATACTACTCATGGAAGATTCGCAGCCATTTCCTGGCCAGGGAATCATGAACTAGAGGGCAGTCTGGGTGCTTTGCTCACGTCATTGTTGGTAATGCCTTTTGAGAAAATAATTGTTCCAAGGTCATGGTCCCTGCTTACAGCAAACCTCTGAATCTCTGAGTAATAGCCACGGCGTTCAGATTGGTGATTGATTTTGAAAGTGGGAAATGTCAAGCCTCTCTAAACCTTGGTATGCTGACTATTTGATTTCCATACATTAAAAAATGTGTGAGTGACCACCACAGTTGGCTCAACTTAAACCAACAGGCTAGGCAACTTTCCAGACTTTCAGGCCACCAAAAAGATTTAGAAGGGTGGGGTGTGAATTATATGTTAAATGTGGGATGTTCATATATTATATGAACTACATATCCAGCTCTAATATTCTTCTTTTTAAATGTTTATTTAATTTTGAGAGAGAGAGAGAGAGACAGAGCCTGAACAGGGGAGGGGCAGAGAGAGAGGGAGACACAGAATCTGAAGCAGGCTCCGGACTCTGAGCTGTCAGCACAGAGCCCAATGCGGGGCTCAAACTCAAAAGACTGTGAGATCATGACCAGAGCCGAAGTCGGTCGCCTAACCAACTGAGCCACCCAGGTGCCCCTAGTTCTAATATTTGGAAAGAAATGAATTTGGAGTAAAACGATCCAATCTCACCATATAGTGTGCTTGAGTATATCTCTCCACCTTGCCCAACCTGCTTCCTCTTCAATGAAAGGGGACTATGGGAAGATGTCACACATATCTTAGAGCTGGTTTGGGTTTCAGCCTCCTGAAAGGTACCTCTGAAAGCAAACTAGGTGTCTCTGAAATCAAAGAAAACCAATTTTCCAAATTCTTAAAAAAATTATAGTACCTTTCCTAGATCAGCTACCTAGCCACCCTCAGTCTTCTGAATCGCTATTTTTTCTGCCATCTCCCTCTGATCTAAGATCAGTATAGTTATATACTACCTTTTTGAATTAAAGAGAATTCCATAAATAGAGAAGGGCTTTTAACAGAATATCTACACATGAACATGAGTACATATGCTAAATGACTCTATGTGTATATGCATATATTTGTGTGCATTAGGGAAGACTATATATATACATCTATATGTGTGTGTGTATATATATATATATACATCTATATGTATGTATATATACATCTATATGTATGTATATATAAACATAGATGCACCCTCACATGCATATGACAAGGAAGAGCTAAGCCATTTATATATAGCATATCTTCCGGAGCTAAATTATTCTAGATCTTAAGAATCTAGAAATAGCATGACAACTTCGAGTAGAAGCACCCTTTCAAAATTAAGTCATTATTCAAACACTCATACCACAATACAACAACTGCTAGAAACATATATAGCTAGCCAGTTGTGTTAAGTTGGAGTTTAAAATGATCAATGTTAATGTGTTAAACTGTATGGTGCTTGCAAATTAAGTTATTTTGTAGAGTGCTCACAATGCCATTTAAAAAGATTTTTCTATAAGGTGGGGCAGTTTGGAGTTATCTCACTTTGAATGTTTCCCTTTAATCCCTGGTTATTGTTCCCCTTTACTTAATATGACCTCAAATTTAAGTTAAGATTTTAGAATTAGAATTCAATTGTGGGATTGTTAATGTTGTTGGGAGTATGTGAGCATGTTGCTGTTAATTATATGAACATTTTGTTGTGTGTATCACAGGATGTATGAGGCAATGATTAGTAGAGATTTGGAAGATACCCTGACATGCTTCTAAAGCCTGAAGCTTGGGAGAAAATAAAGATTTGTAGAAGCGTTTGAGAAACATTGAGGAAAATAGATTCTGTGTTCAGCGAAATGTTTTAGGAGAAACAAGTTCCTATGGATAATATGCCAGCTATTCCTCTTTAGTATTTATTTTTGATTGAGAAAGACAACTATTTGTCTATTTGGGGCTTAAATTCAGTCTTGCCTAGAGACAAGGGAAGAGACATATGATTTATTCTACTCATTTAAAAATGTACCTAATCCTCTAGTGACCTCCTATTCACTCTTTCCTTTGCAGTAAGAAATAAAGACAGTCAGCAAATATCAAACCCTAACTTTTTACTGGGCATTGTTCTAATGTTGACTTACTTAGTCCTCTCACTAACCTAGTAAATCAGATACTACTGCTAACTTTATTTTATAGATGAGGAAACTGGCATGCAGAGAATTAAGGCAGATTGTACAAAGACAAGTTACAGAGACAAGTTTCAAATCCATTCAGGTTAATATTAGAACCTCTGCTTTCAACCATTATACTATGGTGAAGTGAACAAATAAAAGGTACACTTAGTTTATATCAACCTTGGACTTGGATGGAAATATTACATTAAAAATGAGATCCATAGAAGTCAGTAAACGTAACACAGACCCAAAAACATATTAGCAGAAGAATTAAACCCAGATATCTTGGGGTTTTGACCTAACTATGAAAATAAAAGGGTCATTTAATCTATAATGCTAGCCCTAATTTTAGAAAATGCTTCACTTCTATGTTTTGATGGATATTTATAGTTGTAAGCCCATTTTTAAGGTTAGTATATGTATTTGCAACATAGAATACAGTTAGTTAATATCCATCTATTACTTTAAGTTCATTCACTATGTATGTATTGATTTTCATCTGAAAGGCATAATGATTGACTTACCTCAATATCAAATTAGACTATGCCCTTGAAATAGTGATTGGCATATTTTATAATTGATATTTTTAAGAATATTTTTTCAAATAAGAATTAGACTGTGTGAAACCCTTCTAAGTCCTGGATTTGAACACCCAAACTTAGGTTTTTAAAACATGCATTCAGTTTTATGTTACCCTCTTGAGATTAAATAATTATGTAGAATTAGAGATTCACAGTATCTCCTTTCTTATTAGTAGTCTAAGCACAAACTTTATTGTCAGTTTGCTGCCTTTGGCTTCCTGTGCCCTTGATGTTCCCATGAGTTTTGTCGCCAAGATTGTAGACAGATAAAGCCAGAATTACTTTTTTAAAGGCATGTGAACATCATTAGCAGCTAACAGGTGGTCATTTCATTGTCCAGCTTCTCTGTGTAACATGGGAAAAATTATGTGCTCTCAATGAGTGAATTGTGAAAGTTAAGTGCTTAAATATACTTTCCTTTTAAAAATATGATTCTAACCTGCCAACACTATTAAGGACTAATCAGATATTTTAAGATATCAGTTGAGTCGAACAGACAAGAAGCCAGAAAATTCAATGTAAGGGCCAAATCACTGTGGGAAATTCAGGACACCAGCATGGGATGAGTGGGAGAGCAGCTCTCCAGGGAGGGTTGTTAATGGAAAGTGGAGAGTCAATCAAAGGAAATGCTAGCATATTTTTCCAAGGAAAGAGAAGTATCTTCCACTGATGGCAAAGAGGAAAGGCTCAAATATAAATCCCGCATCAGATACCCTTGAAGAGGTTTATTAATTTTCTGAGCTTTAGTTTGCAGGTCTATAAACATGGGTCTAATACTGTCCTTGCAGGATAGAGTGAGTATTTGAAATTAGATATGTAAATGCTTAGCTCACAGCAGGTACTCAATGAGTAGGAACTCTTATTATCATCCTCTGCGTACCAAATGGGCATGATGGTACCAAAATAGGGCATGAACCGAGTGTAGTGTCTAATGGAAGACTGGACCAGGGCATACATACTTTCAACCTCTCCTTAAGTATAGAGAAAATAGGGGGAAAGAAACAGAATTGGATATGGGACTCATTGCTGCAAAATCTAAATATGAGCAGCTGGTCTTTCTCCTGGAGACTCCCCTGGTGAAAATGGCAGCCAGGGTGCTCTTGGGAGCAGCTCACCAGGAAATAGTTAAAGGGAGCCAAGAGATACTCTTGTTTCTTTGATGCCCAGAACTTCATGAAGAAGTTCCCATTGGTGGAAAGGATTCAGCATCTAGCCATTTCACTATTCCTTTAGACACAGCTTTAGTTTATTCATTTACTCGTATATTCATTTTATTTTTCATTAACAGATATACCTGAAGGTATACAACTAAAAGTCCTGAATTCACTCATCTGCACTTTCAACTTTTTAAAATTAGTTTTGTATTTGGGTTCTGCCTTAGAAGTAATATACCCCATGCTAATCAAGCAGTAAACTATAAAATTCATGTGTGGAGACCTTGGATAAGTTTTATATAAAACTGATACTTTTAGCATTATAAATATGCACCTCAAAATGAACATGAGTTAGAAGAATAAAATCAAAAAGTAAAAGAACTGGGCGTGTCTGGGTGGCTCAGTCAGTTAAGCATCAGTTAAAACTCTCAGTTTCAGCTTAGGGCATGTTCTCACAGTTTATGGGTTCAAACCCTGCATCAGGATTTGTGCTGACAGTGCAGAGCCTGTTTAGGCTTTTCTCTCTCTCTCTCTTTCTTCTCTCTCCGTCCCTCCCCAGTTCACATGCTCTCTCTCTCTCTCTCTCCCAAAATAAATAAATTTTTTAAAAAAGTAACAGAACTGAAAGAAAATTAGTTTTCTTTTATTATTATTATTATTTTTATTTTGCAGATGAGTTTTCATTTAGCTTTCTTTTGATTAAATTTTCATAAAAAAACAAATGCATAAATGTCTTCTTGGTGAAATCCTAAAAGTATTTAGATATAAAATTCCCAATTCTATTGCCCCTTAGTAATGTGTGTAGTAGGGGAGTAGGGGTGTATGTACAAGGCTACCGGAATAAAGTTAGGACTGGAAAATTTGGAATGAAACATTCATACAATGTAGAAAATGAAAATACTTGTGAACCTTTAATAATATCTTTGTTTAAAAATTTGTCTGTAAAGTAATCATGATCATGCCAAGTGAAAACAAGTCTGATAGAGAAGACAGTTATTTTTTGTTCTAATCTAAATAATTATAACACTGGCCATTCACAGCAGTAAGTAGATTATGTTCTCAAAATCCAATTGTAAACTGGTTGCTTAGATCTCAACACATTTTCATAAGGAAACCACGTACTAGCCACAAAAGCACACTTAAACCTTACATAATCATTTATAATGTTGTTTTTAGGGAACAGCTTGTTCTGGGTTTGTTGCACCTCTGGCCCTAGGAGCCAAGACTTTCCAGTAGCGCTGTTTTCCATCCAATTTCTCCTTTTCTCCTCCCCGACTCCTATACCAACTCCACCAAAGCAATTAGAAATATCAGAATGGCTTTGGCTAGGAGGCTCCTGGACCCTGAAAATCCTCAGTGTTGTCAAGGAGGAAGGGAATGCAGAACTTCCATGCCAGAAAAAATAGTGGGAAAGAGAGAGAATAGAGAATTGGGGAGGAAGATTTTGCTGCATGGGCAGGGAAGTGAGTCCCCGGCAAGGGCAGATGTTCTTTCTAAGAAATGTGTATGATGACAGATTGTCTGTCATTGTCCCAAATGTTAATAGTTGAGGAATCTAGGTGGTATCTATCAGAGTGATCATGATGCTCTTCTCTTCTGTATGTTTGAAGTTTCACAAATTAAAAATGATTCACACACACATATACACATTATTCATGTTCATAAGTCAATCAAGGAATATACATATTTTCTAATTCTGGCTTGAAAGTTTCTGAAGAGCAAATGTTCTGAATATGAGTTATATTAAGACCCCTTATACACACACACACACACACACACACACACACACACACTGATAACTCATTGTTTTTCAATCTTTCCCCCAAAAGCCAATATATTTTTTCTTGTGACCATTGTGGCCTTTCTGGTAACTGTATAATTAAAGAAATTTGTAAGATGTTTGTTATCCAAAATGGAAAAGTCATCCCAGTTTTTTGGATAAATATGTAATTAGCAATTGTTTAAAACACATATTGTGAAGTCTGTTCTGGAGATCCATATAAATACATATTTTAAAGTTTCTTCTTCTTAAGTATTTTTTGTAAAACAGCCTAATCTTGCCAATGCATGAAAATAATAAGATGAATAAGCCATCTGCCAAGAAAATAAAAACAATATTAAAATTACACACATAAATAATATCTTGCTCTGAAGAAACAGAAAATCTCTTACCTGGAAACAACAAAGTCATATTTATATAGAATATTGTGGGTTATTGTGTTGTCAGAGGGACAAAGGTTTTTGATTTGGGCAAGATGGTCAATCATCTGATTCTTGTTTTTTACCCCCTAAAATCAATGCTGCTACCCTGGCACCAGTTTCAGTCAATATCCACCTGAGAAAAATAAACTATTGAACTAAAGTGTGAAAGTAAAAATTACTTAGTTTTACTATAGTCATAAGACAGACAATATCAGAGGAACAGTGAGTGTCAATTCTTTCCTTGATTGTTTTCCACAGGCTAAGGGAGGTGTTTTTTTCAAAATATTTCTGTTACTGAAGAAAAACATGAAAAATTTTAATTGAACATTTATGTTGCTAAAGCTGGAGGATTTAAACGTTATGAGAAGAAAGAACAGTAAAGATTAGACACACACTTGATAATCAAGCATCCAAATTACTTTGTCACAACGGTATTATTCACGAAGGTTACAGGGCTTCACTGAGACACTGTGTGACTACAGCAATTGTTGTGACATGTGTTCCCAAGATAGCTAGCAGCAATCCCAGCTTTCCTGGGACCCATAGATTACAGTTTCTTCAAAACATTCAGTTCTCCATGAATCATTTGATAAGAGGACCTAGTTATAAGCTGAGCAAAGAATATTCTGATTAATCTTTTCTTTCCCATCGAAGGGGTTGATCTTGCCCTCTGACCTGCGGGTGCCCATTGTCATGCATCTTGTAACATCAGCTTCTCTGAGAGTCTATCTAACCCTATCAGCACTCCGGCACTAGATCACCCTGTCTCTTCCTGACCTTGGCAGTAACTCTGTGACCATTCTTCCCCTTAGATGAACTGCACTTAATCAATTTCTGATTTCATTAGGTCAAATGGCATCTTTCTTTCAATAATAGGCCAAATCCAAAGGGCTCTTTGGTCTAACTATTGAGCAATATTTCCTTAGCATTAATACAATACTGTGGTTGTAAACAATATAAAAAGTGCTCTTTGATCTCCTCTGGAAAGTTTCCTTCTGTTTATTCTATAACTCCAGAATGCGTATATATTAACATTTCCCTGTAATGTTAAATATATAATATTTGTTCACTATTGTTATATCAAGTTTCAGGTATCTTAGCTAAACATGATATTTAAGGCATTCTTACATTGAATCCCTGTGTAGACAACAACATTCTTTTGAAGGCACATGGTCACCTCCTTTTGTATATAGAATTTATTTGGTCTACTCTTTTCTGTTTCTGGAATATAGGAGCAATGATAATTTTCTACAAAATCCTAAAAGAAACTAATTTCCTTTTAATGCATTTATTTGCATGGCCCAAATAGGCCTAATGGTATACTCAAGGAAAAAAAAGAAGAGTTATATAACCTAAAATTTCCTTGAAAAATAAGTTTATTTCTTATTACTCATCATAAAACCCATATCCATGCAAGGAAAATCAGGTATTGCTTTCACCCAAAGGTATGAGATGTATCCAAAAATACCAGCCATTTCTATCCAAATTAAATAAAGTGTAATCTATAACATTAGCTTCCTTCAAGAACTGTCTCATGGATGGCTTGCAAAAGGTAAATCAGTCTGCCAGTTCATCTTTCTTTGATTATTTACATAGAACTTGAAGCCAAGTACTCCTGCTACTCAATTTCCCTAATATAAATAAATTTTTTTTGTATACAAAATTAATTGGCCTAAAAAGTGGAGCCAGATAGGAGATGAAATGGCAAATTGAAAATGTAAGGACTAGGACTGAGCCATCAGAGGTGATAACTTCCAAAATCAAAGTCAAAGGTTAAGGACATTTTCTAATCAAATGACTTCATTGAAATGGTTCCAGTCAAAGTTTCTCAATAGAAAGCTCTTTATGACCTGCATCCACTTCTTCATTTTTTCCCTACTACCCTGACCCATGATTTATGTTCTATAGAGACAGTGCTTAGAATCCTTGATGCACATTGCTCTATGCAGACTCTCACCTTTGAGTCAAGGTCTTCCTTTGCTAAATTAACATCCTTTAAGACTTAGTCCAGGCCATACCTTCTCATAAAACTTTCCCAGATCTCTGTGATAAATGAGGTAATCTTCCTTGGTTTTCTTATAATATTCAGTCCATATCTCGATCATTGCAGCTACCAAGTGTGTTACAATAGGAAACTAATTATGAATGTCTGTGTACCCATTAGACTGCCAGACTCTGAAAAGTACTCTAGCAGAGTGGCTTAATGATATTCAATATTTGAGATATTTGAGGGTATTCAAAATGTACAGTGTTAAATTAGGGTTAAATTAGTTAATCGATCAATGAGGCCGTTATCAACATACTTCTCTTTTTGTGTTAAAAATGATGGTGAAATTTCTGAAACTTGTTTAGGAACAATAATAGATTGTTCCTTTACCCTGACTACTTCACTGGTTTGATATTTTAAGGTCATATCTATATGTCTCTCTCAGTTTTCTCTTTGAATTTTAAATCTCAAAGCAATGGTATGTTTTATTCAGGTCACATATATTGGGCCTAACAAAATCATGTACAAATAAGTGCTTTATTCTGTAGTAAAGATGATAATGACTAAGACCTTGCAGGAGGGAAAGGAGAAAGCCTAATCCCTTTGCTTACAGTTACTGTCCTCTCAATATCTGTCTATCATTCATCCTAGCCTCCTATTTGATTTGAAAGAACAACTCTGGTTTATACTTACTCTTTAGGCTCTTCTCTGGGCTCCGACTTAGAATTTGCAAGGCTGTACTGAAAGCAAGAAAAAAAAGAGAAACTCTTTAGTGTACCAAAAGAAGATTAATAGTAGTTTGAGGCACCTGGGTGGGTCAGTCGGTTGAACATCTGACTCTTAGTTTGGGCTCAGGTCATAATCCCAGAGTTATGAGATGGAGCCCTGCACTGAACATGGAATCTACCCGAGATTATCTTTCTCCCAGGGTGCCTGGATGGTTCAGTTGGTTAAGCATCCGACCCTTGATTTTGGCTCATGTCATGGTCTCACGGTTGGTGAGTTGGAGCCGGATACTGGGCTCTGGTGCTGACAGTGTGTAGCCTGCTTGTGATTCTCTCTCCCCCATCTCTCTAGGGCCCTACCCCACTTGCTCTCTCTCAAAATAAATAAATAAAGTTAAAAAAAAAAGATTCTCTTTCTCCCTTTCCTTCATCCCCTTCCCTGCTACCCCCTCCCTCCCCCCTCCCCCCCAAAAAGAATAATAGTAGTTTGGATTTTAAAAGTCTCTGAGAAAAATTTTCTTTAAGGTCAGCTTATTTGTAAAAAATCTGGCTAAAATAGTTTATAAAACTGTTATGTGCACCTTTTTCAAAAGGTGCTCTGACTGTTATATCAGAGATTTGGGTAAAGAGTCACAAAATTTGAATATAATTCTTACCTCTGGGATAAACTACCTGTAAGATTTGGACAAGTTTCTTAAGTTTCCTGAAAATTACTTTCCAGATAAATATGTAGGTGCTTTTTACATAAATTACTATAGAATAGTGCAGACATATAAATGTGTATATGATTTGTATATGATCTAATACATATATCAGATCTATACTGAATATATATACTAATATATATACTGAATCTAAAATACAGCCAACAATTTTGGAGATCTATATTGTAATACTAATATTATTTTTTTTTACAAATAGTTTATTGTCAGGTTGGTTTCCATATAACACCCAACGCTCATCCCCACAAGTGCCCTCCTCCATGCCCCCTACCCCCACACACCGATCAGTCCTCAGTTTGTTCTCATCATTCAAGAGTCTCTCATGGNGTGGTTTTGGTTTGTATTTCCCTGATGAGGAGGGATGCTGAGCTTCATTTCATGTGTCTGTTGGCCATCTGGATGTCCTCTTTGGAGAAGTTTCTGTTCATATCTTCTGCCCATTTCTTTACTGGGTTGTTATTTTTCGGGTGTGGAGTTTGGTGAGTTCCTATAGATTTTGGATATTAACCCTTTATCTGATGTGTCATTTGCAACTATCTTTTCCCATTCCGTTGGCTGCCTATTAGTTTTGTGGATTGTTTCCTTTNTGTTAGGTTTTGGATTTGTGCATTTTCTAGTTTCTTGAAATAGGACTGGAGTGCAATGTACTCTCCTCTTAGGACTGCTTTAGCCGCATCCCATAGATTTTGTATTGTTGTGTTTTCATTTTCATCTGTTTCCATATATTTTTTAATTTCNTCTTCTTTCATGTTCCTGGATCAATTTGTCTCTTTTTTTTTCTCAGTTTCCTCTTTTTCTATAATGGTGTCTTCTAAATCACTTATTCTCCTTTCTGCGTCTTCAGTCTGTGCATAGGACACCTCTAATTTATTATGTATCTCATTTATCCCATTTTTTAATTCATCATGCCTATTTTTATTCTCCATGTCTGTAGCCATACTTTCTTTCATGTCCCCTATGCTTTTTTCAAGCCCAGCTATTAATTTTATGATTATTGTTCTAAAATCTTGTTCAGTCATATATGCTGCTTATATCTGTTTTGAGCAGCTCATTAGCTGTCAATTCTTCTTGGAATTTCTTTGGAGGAGAGCTCTTTCGTTTTGTCATTTTAGTTAGCTTTCTGTCTCTTGTTAGTTTTAAAGACTTGTTATGCTCTTTGGACCTGTGAGTGCTGCTGTACCCAAGAAGGTTTTTTGACTGTCCAGGGCCTATCCTTTCAGAGAGTGTTTTTTGAATGGTATCTCTTGGTCTCTCTTGTTGAGACCTTGTTTATTTTATTTTCCTACTCATAGTGATATTTCAGACTCTCCACCTTGTGTACTTTGGTTTGTTTCTTGAGGTAGCCTCTCTTGACGGGGATCAGTCACCGCTAGGAGATGTGACGAGCCGCCTAACGCAGGAACCAACCCTGTAATACTAATATTAGATACAATGATTTGCAAATGAGTATACTCTGAGTAAAATTTATGTACTATAAATCCATCAGTTCTTCCCTTTAGAAATACAGCAAGAATGAACTTTGCCATTGACTTAAATAGTTGGCAAACACAGATTAAACAAATACATAATTTACCAAATGCTTAATTTTGTAATATCACCATCATTCTATTGACTCATGGCATCATATGTACTTTTCCTTTAGCTTCCTTAAGAGGTTCTGAGCATTATGCATAATAAATTCTCAGTTTTGCAATTCCTGAATGTATAAGCCTGATGTTATGGTATTCTCTAGAGGTTAAACTTCACCAAGTGTTTGTTACCTTTTCTATTCTTAAAATGGTAAAATGGTACAGTACTAGGATTTTGACATAGAATTATATAATTTCACTTTTAAAAAAAGAAAATATTTTCTTTATTATATATACACACACATATATATTAGAATCAAGACAAATATCATAATACATCTACTGATAAAGAGATGGCTTTTTTGACCAGAGTAAAAATATCAAAACCACATGAGCATAGATAGAGCTACTTATAAGGATAAACTGAAAGATGCTAAAAGTCTGGTCTCACCCAAAACACCCTCCATCAACAGGCTGGCAAGTATGCCTAGATGACCACCATGTCTGCTCTATCTGAATTAAGAGATTTTGATATATAGGAGAGATAGTTCTATCTGAACAAGGTTTTAGTCATTTGCTTAAGCCAGGATCTTTCTATCCTATTAGACTGCAAGTGCCTGAGGATCTAGCCATGACCTTCATATGATTACTCCTTCTTGCCCCCATTACCTAGAACAGAATCTGAAACATAGTAGTGCTCCATATTAAATGTCTCAGTGAGTGAGTGAATAAATGACTGAGTAAATGCAATGCAGCAAAGAAACGAATTGCAAATTTTATGTATGAGGAATGAGGGGAAAGTTTGAGATGTGAAGCATTGACCACTCTTTAAAAATTAATTAATTTAGTTTTGAGAGAGAGAGAGGAAAGATCTGAAGTGGGCTCTGCAGTGAGAGCAGAGAGCCAGATGCGGGGCTCAAAACCACAAACCATGACATCATGACCTGAGCCCAAGTCGGGCACTTTACTGAGCCAGTTAGGCACCCCAGAACTGACCTCTTGACAGGTGTTTTAGTTTTGGTTCCTCAAGAAGCAGTTCTTGAGACAAGGACATGAGTGTAGGTAATAGTTTTGGAAATTGATCCCTGGAAACCCAGGTAGGAGATGGGAGGAAGAGAGCTAGGGAAGGGAGGGCAGCCAATAGAGTGAAAGAAAGGGTACCTGGAGTTTAATACTGCTGTGAAACTTTTTAGATTGAGAAGATAGGAATGGCAGAGAATACATAAAATTGATCCATATTAGATAGGAAAGAAAGAACTATAGAGTACAACATGTTGGAGAACTGCCACAGATTAGTGAGTCTAAAGAGCACAACAGGTTAGAGCAATGACTGGAGACCAGTTTGGAAATGAACAGGGAACAGTGGCAGAGGGTCTTGCATAAACTGCTAAGAAATTTGGATTTTATACTGCAAGCAATGGGAGCTTAGTGACGGACTTTTGTGAAGGCAGGAGACATGAACAGATGAGATATGCAAAGTAGTAATTTTTGGTGGAAAGTGGAGAATGGCAAAGAGAAAGGTGGCATAAGAAAAGAATGAAAGTAGGGGCGCCTGGGTGGCTTAGTCGGTTAAGCGTCCGACTTTCGCTTAGGTCATGATCTCGCGGTTCGTGGGTTCGAGCCCCGCGTCGGGCTCTGTGATGACTGCCAGCTCAGAGCCTGGAGCCTGTTTCAGTCTGTGACTCCCTCTCTCTCTGACCCTCCCCTGCTCATGCTGTCTCTCTCTCTCCTAGAAATAAATAAAAATATTTAGAAAAAAAAAAAGAAAGGAATGAAAGTTAAGAGATAAAGAGAAAAATTAGGAAACTATTACAGTGGGTCAAATCACAATGTAGGCTGAAGCTAGGAAATGGGAATGGAGAAAGGAACAGATTCCAGAACTTTCTGATGGGATATTGATAGGTTTTCTTGACTTGTATTAGAAGGATTCTTAGCAGTTTCCAAATATACACTGCTTCTATGGTTCTTGAAAAACACCAGGATGCCTAGGATTTCAGCAGAATTTGCCTCCAATATCTCATTCTTTCAGAATCCTACTAGGTGTTTGCTACTTAAAATATGGTCCATGGACCAGCAGCAGCAACACCATCTGGAAACTCATTAGGAGATATAGAATCATAAGCCCCACCTGTAACTTACTGAACAGAATCTTCATTTTAACATTTGATTCATTTGTTCTTTAAAATTTAAGAAGCACACTACCCTTATGACAAGAATAATTCCTCTAGGTACATTTTTGAGAGTCTGGAGCCAGACACTGGCCTTTGAAACTTTGATAAGATTTGTTCATATACAGAAGAGCTATCTAGTCTATCTTTGTGTAGAATAACCCTGCATATGATTACTGTCATAGTGGCCATGCCATGGCAATGATTTTAGATGGTGGATGTTTGTTTCATCTCATCAACCGTGTTCAAATGGTGGCTGCAGACTGAGACAGAAACAATACTTACACTTTCTTTGTGACTTCTGTCTACACCACACCGAAATCATGAACTAAGTCAACAGCTCTAGACAAGCAAAAACAACAATAACAAAAATGAAACCAAGAAGAAACTACCCTCACTAAAAAAACAGCCAAGAAAGCAAAGCTCCAAACAATTCCCTGGATGTAATCCATGAATTCTCTGGATATGTTGATGTACAAAATCCATCTGAAATGCCACTTACCCTTTATTTTCCATTTGGCTCTTTTCTGGGGAACATATAATCTCATCTATAGGCTTCTTTTTGTTACTTCTCTTCTCCAAATGCAAGAATAATAGTATTTTATTGTTTAAATGTCTTCTATTTTTATGTTGTTCTTGGGTAGTTGAATGAATTTCTCATCATTCTTTCAAGTTAGATGTCATAATGCTGAATGAGCTGGTGCTGAGCTGTTTCACTTCTCCAGGAAGCTTATCTGTTGTGCCTACCAAAACAATCAAGGCCTACCAACTGCACCTTAGTGAAATTCGTAGGAAATGTTGCAAAGAAAACAAAAGTAGACTGGCTATTTAGTTATCAAAAATTAAAGAACAGGGGCGCCTGGGTGGCTTAGTCGGTTGGGTGTCCGACTTTCGCTTGGGTCATGATCTCGCGGTTCGTGGGTTCAAGCCCCGCGTCGGGCTCTGTGCTGACTGCCAACTCAGAGCCTGGAGCCTGCTTCAGATTCTGTGTCTCCCTCTCTCTCTGACCCTCCCCTGCTCACGCTGTCTCTCTCTCTCTCCTAGAAAAAAAAAACATTAAAAAAAATTAAAGAACAGATTCAAAATAAAATCTGATTAATCCTTCTAGGAGTATGTGATTGTACTCACTGGGAAAAGCTCACAATGACTGTCTCTGCAGCAAAAGCATCATTACCTCATGCCCATCTCTGTCTATTCTAGAAAATGAAAACTGAAATGGGCAAATGATAATCCTTTTCTACATAAGAATCTGCCTCAGAAACTTGCCACTAAATGCCCAGTCTTAAAAAATTATTGGAGAGTAATGAAATAGATCGAAAGAGTTTCCTCAAAATTTTAGTACTGCCTGGATCCACTTCACTTATTTAGGTTTATTACTCTAGGACATCTTACATAAGAATAATTTATCTTCTTTTTTATTTCCTCATCATCAGTACCTGGTTTGTTATTGAGGTTCTATGCTTTCTTTTTAAACTGGGCATAACTATTCCACAGAAGGGGTTGGCTGAGAACCCACAGAATTTTTGCTTAACTCATTTTTATTGAACAAAATCCAGAATTTTAGTCAAGTGTTTGCCATTAATCACATGTGAGTGGGATCATTAAAATTTCCTTTACCTTCCAGAACCGTGGGTCATTATAGAATCATAAGGAGTGAGCTCACTTAATAATCTTTACAATTACATGAAAGCAATCATTTTCATAAGTCTTAGAAGAAGGTTTTAACTATTACTTGAAGAGCATATTGGAATACTAGAATGTATTACGTTGTGTTATTATAGATGTGACTTGTGAATTGAAAAAAAAAGTGTTCTCCTACTCAAGGCTTTTAGGCGCTATCCTTTCCAGCTTGCATAGTTATGTTTAACACAGTTTGTGATTATGTTTAATACACAGCAAGGAGACCTTATTGCTGAAATATAAATTCTAGTGTCATTTCTTAATTATTTACAGTCGTAACTTCATAGATAATTGAGGAGAAATGCAATACTTTCCATTGCAGTTAAGAACAACAATTGGTGACAATTTAAGGTGAGTCAGTTAAGGAGAAAAACGAAAATGAATCCCTCCCTAAATTATGATCGCCTTTCTCTTTCCTTTTCTTGTAACCACTTCTCATCTTTGACTTTGAAACCCAACAGTTTAAACTTGGTTCTTATTTCAGTGGGCTAATCCCCTTTCATAAATCATGCTCAAGAGCTGAAATAATTTGCACATCATTTAAAGAGTATTTGCTTTGAAATATTCACCTCAAGCCCTTTTGTATATCCTTTCTCTCTAAAGATTTGTAGTATTTGTTTTGTTCTCTGAGGTATAAAAGACCTGGATAAACTTTATTCCTGTTGTTTCAAGATTAGTTAACGAAAATGCATATTAATTCAGCAGGGATGGGAACAAACCTCAGTAAAGATGATCATACATATGCCTCTCGGGAATAGCAAAGTACAAAGTGTCAGTCTTCAAATCTCCTTGGACTTGCTCAGAAGAGCATTGAGGGATTTAAATTTCCTGAATATGTCTACAAATGTATTTTCTTTGTTGTGGAGAACAGGAGCTATCCTGATTATTTTTCCCCAGAAAATTGATTTAATTTGTATTTGAACAAAAATTAAGCTGTCTACAAAGTGGCTCTTCAAGAAAATGTAGGGAAAACCTGCCACAGAAAAGGTAAATTTAACATTAAAAAAATGATATACCCGATATTCTAGTAGATTTTTAACTTACTTAGTTTCAGACTTCCAATCCCCAAATAAAATTTAACAAAAGTCATTGTTTTCCCTAAAAACAAATAGAATTGAAAGGACCCCAAAAAATCAGAAGTAAACATATTTAGGTAAAGTTCAATTACACTGTTGACATGTATCAACTCCAATTTAACAGTTTGTTGGTTAAACTCAGAAAAAAATGCTGATTTCTCTGAATGGTATATTGGTTTTGTATATTAAGATGTGCTCAGTTCTTTTCTTCAACTGAAAATGGCCATACACTTTGGCACTTAAGTGCTTATCCGGAAATGACTAAGTAGATTCGGGGGTAATAAATCACTCATATGGATCCAGCCACCCACAGTCTTGTTCCACTTCTCTTCCTTACAAGTGTAGTAATAGACATTTCCACAATCCTCAGGGTGCCAAACTTTGCACCATTAGGAAAATCTGCAAGTGGCTTGATTTATCTTTCTCACTCTGTTAGCTAAGACCCAACTAAGTAAAAATCAGCAGGAATAAACTTGACTTGTTAAACTTTTTTAATAGGGAGATGCAACAATTAGAACTTTCCTCCTTTGCCACTTCAATTTACTTCAGATGTGAAGCCCCTTGTGAAAAATACTCAGATGAGATCTCAAATTCTAGGTGCATGGTTGGATGATGCTGACTCTGACTTTTCATTATACACAGAGGAGTGTCTGCTGTTTGCAATTAATCCAGACACAATCCTCCTGGTACTTTGGAAGGAATGTGGAAGGAATAGCCATTTTATAAGTTGTAAACTCCTAAATTACCCTAAATTAGAGGCACTATTAATCGGACACTTACATATAGACAGGATCTGCTTATTGTGTAGGCTCATCTTCTCCTGATGGAGAAATCAATTAAATATTTAGGATGTGGAATACCTTCCAGGTTGGATAATGCATTNGCTCTGAGCTGGCAGCCAGCACAGAGCCCGACGTGGGGCTCAAACCCACGACCCGCGAGATCATGACCTAAGCGAAAGCCAGACGCTTAACCGACTAAGCCATCCAGGTGCCCCTTGGGATTCCTATGATATGGACATTGTTGTGTTTGACCATATTGCTGAGCTCTCGAACTCTTCTTTCATGTTCCTGGATCAATTTGTCTCTTTTTTTTTCTCAGTTTCCTCTTTTTCTATAATGGTGTCTTCTAAATCACTTATTCTCCTTTCTGCGTCTTCAGTCTGTGCATAGGACACCTCTAATTTATTATGTATCTCATTTATCCCATTTTTTAATTCATCATGCCTATTTTTATTCTCCATGTCTGTAGCCATACTTTCTTTCATGTCCCCTATGCTTTTTTCAAGCCCAGCTATTAATTTTATGATTATTGTTCTAAAATCTTGTTCAGTCATATATGCTGCTTATATCTGTTTTGAGCAGCTCATTAGCTGTCAATTCTTCTTGGAATTTCTTTGGAGGAGAGCTCTTTCGTTTTGTCATTTTAGTTAGCTTTCTGTCTCTTGTTAGTTTTAAAGACTTGTTATGCTCTTTGGACCTGTGAGTGCTGCTGTACCCAAGAAGGTTTTTTGACTGTCCAGGGCCTATCCTTTCAGAGAGTGTTTTTTGAATGGTATCTCTTGGTCTCTCTTGTTGAGACCTTGTTTATTTTATTTTCCTACTCATAGTGATATTTCAGACTCTCCACCTTGTGTACTTTGGTTTGTTTCTTGAGGTAGCCTCTCTTGACGGGGATCAGTCACCGCTAGGAGATGTGACGAGCCGCCTAACGCAGGAACCAACCCTGTAATACTAATATTAGATACAATGATTTGCAAATGAGTATACTCTGAGTAAAATTTATGTACTATAAATCCATCAGTTCTTCCCTTTAGAAATCCAGCAAGAATGAACTTTGCCATTGACTTAAATAGTTGGCAAACACAGATTAAACAAATACATAATTTACCAAATGCTTAATTTTGTAATATCACCATCATTCTATTGACTCATGGCATCATATGTACTTTTCCTTTAGCTTCCTTAAGAGGTTCTGAGCATTATGCATAATAAATTCTCAGTTTTGCAATTCCTGAATGTATAAGCCTGATGTTATGGTATTCTCTAGAGGTTAAACTTCACCAAGTGTTTGTTACCTTTTCTATTCTTAAAATGGTAAAATGGTACAGTACTAGGATTTTGACATAGAATTATATAATTTCACTTTTAAAAAAAGAAAATATTTTCTTTATTATATATACACACACATATATATTAGAATCAAGACAAATATCATAATACATCTACTGATAAAGAGATGGCTTTTTTGACCAGAGTAAAAATATCAAAACCACATGAGCATAGATAGAGCTACTTATAAGGATAAACTGAAAGATGCTAAAAGTCTGGTCTCACCCAAAACACCCTCCATCAACAGGCTGGCAAGTATGCCTAGATGACCACCATGTCTGCTCTATCTGAATTAAGAGATTTTGATATATAGGAGAGATAGTTCTATCTGAACAAGGTTTTAGTCATTTGCTTAAGCCAGGATCTTTCTATCCTATTAGACTGCAAGTGCCTGAGGATCTAGCCATGACCTTCATATGATTACTCCTTCTTGCCCCCATTACCTAGAACAGAATCTGAAACATAGTAGTGCTCCATATTAAATGTCTCAGTGAGTGAGTGAATAAATGACTGAGTAAATGCAATGCAGCAAAGAAACGAATTGCAAATTTTATGTATGAGGAATGAGGGGAAAGTTTGAGATGTGAAGCATTGACCACTCTTTAAAAATTAATTAATTTAGTTTTGAGAGAGAGAGAGGAAAGATCTGAAGTGGGCTCTGCAGTGAGAGCAGAGAGCCAGATGCGGGGCTCAAAACCACAAACCATGACATCATGACCTGAGCCCAAGTCGGGCACTTTACTGAGCCAGTTAGGCACCCCAGAACTGACCTCTTGACAGGTGTTTTAGTTTTGGTTCCTCAAGAAGCAGTTCTTGAGACAAGGACATGAGTGTAGGTAATAGTTTTGGAAATTGATCCCTGGAAACCCAGGTAGGAGATGGGAGGAAGAGAGCTAGGGAAGGGAGGGCAGCCAATAGAGTGAAAGAAAGGGTACCTGGAGTTTAATACTGCTGTGAAACTTTTTAGATTGAGAAGATAGGAATGGCAGAGAATACATAAAATTGATCCATATTAGATAGGAAAGAAAGAACTATAGAGTACAACATGTTGGAGAACTGCCACAGATTAGTGAGTCTAAAGAGCACAACAGGTTAGAGCAATGACTGGAGACCAGTTTGGAAATGAACAGGGAACAGTGGCAGAGGGTCTTGCATAAACTGCTAAGAAATTTGGATTTTATACTGCAAGCAATGGGAGCTTAGTGACGGACTTTTGTGAAGGCAGGAGACATGAACAGATGAGATATGCAAAGTAGTAATTTTTGGTGGAAAGTGGAGAATGGCAAAAAGAAAGGTGGCATAAGAAAAGAATGAAAGTAGGGGCGCCTGGGTGGCTTAGTCGGTTAAGCGTCCGACTTTCGCTTAGGTCATGATCTCGCGGTTCGTGGGTTCGAGCCCCGCGTCGGGCTCTGTGATGACTGCCAGCTCAGAGCCTGGAGCCTGTTTCAGTCTGTGACTCCCTCTCTCTCTGACCCTCCCCTGCTCATGCTGTCTCTCTCTCTCCTAGAAATAAATAAAAATATTTAGAAAAAAAAAAAGAAAGGAATGAAAGTTAAGAGATAAAGAGAAAAATTAGGAAACTATTACAGTGGGTCAAATCACAATGTAGGCTGAAGCTAGGAAATGGGAATGGAGAAAGGAACAGATTCCAGAACTTTCTGATGGGATATTGATAGGTTTTCTTGACTTGTATTAGAAGGATTCTTAGCAGTTTCCAAATATACACTGCTTCTATGGTTCTTGAAAAACACCAGGATGCCTAGGATTTCAGCAGAATTTGCCTCCAATATCTCATTCTTTCAGAATCCTACTAGGTGTTTGCTACTTAAAATATGGTCCATGGACCAGCAGCAGCAACACCATCTGGAAACTCATTAGGAGATATAGAATCATAAGCCCCACCTGTAACTTACTGAACAGAATCTTCATTTTAACATTTGATTCATTTGTTCTTTAAAATTTAAGAAGCACACTACCCTTATGACAAGAATAATTCCTCTAGGTACATTTTTGAGAGTCTGGAGCCAGACACTGGCCTTTGAAACTTTGATAAGATTTGTTCATATACAGAAGAGCTATCTAGTCTATCTTTGTGTAGAATAACCCTGCATATGATTACTGTCATAGTGGCCATGCCATGGCAATGATTTTAGATGGTGGATGTTTGTTTCATCTCATCAACCGTGTTCAAATGGTGGCTGCAGACTGAGACAGAAACAATACTTACACTTTCTTTGTGACTTCTGTCTACACCACACCGAAATCATGAACTAAGTCAACAGCTCTAGACAAGCAAAAACAACAATAACAAAAATGAAACCAAGAAGAAACTACCCTCACTAAAAAAACAGCCAAGAAAGCAAAGCTCCAAACAATTCCCTGGATGTAATCCATGAATTCTCTGGATATGTTGATGTACAAAATCCATCTGAAATGCCACTTACCCTTTATTTTCCATTTGGCTCTTTTCTGGGGAACATATAATCTCATCTATAGGCTTCTTTTTGTTACTTCTCTTCTCCAAATGCAAGAATAATAGTATTTTATTGTTTAAATGTCTTCTATTTTTATGTTGTTCTTGGGTAGTTGAATGAATTTCTCATCATTCTTTCAAGTTAGATGTCATAATGCTGAATGAGCTGGTGCTGAGCTGTTTCACTTCTCCAGGAAGCTTATCTGTTGTGCCTACCAAAACAATCAAGGCCTACCAACTGCACCTTAGTGAAATTCGTAGGAAATGTTGCAAAGAAAACAAAAGTAGACTGGCTATTTAGTTATCAAAAATTAAAGAACAGGGGCGCCTGGGTGGCTTAGTCGGTTGGGTGTCCGACTTTCGCTTGGGTCATGATCTCGCGGTTCGTGGGTTCAAGCCCCGCATCGGGCTCTGTGCTGACTGCCAACTCAGAGCCTGGAGCCTGCTTCAGATTCTGTGTCTCCCTCTCTCTCTGACCCTCCCCTGCTCACGCTGTCTCTCTCTCTCTCCTAGAAAAAAAAAACATTAAAAAAAATTAAAGAACAGATTCAAAATAAAATCTGATTAATCCTTCTAGGAGTATGTGATTGTACTCACTGGGAAAAGCTCACAATGACTGTCTCTGCAGCAAAAGCATCATTACCTCATGCCCATCTCTGTCTATTCTAGAAAATGAAAACTGAAATGGGCAAATGATAATCCTTTTCTACATAAGAATCTGCCTCAGAAACTTGCCACTAAATGCCCAGTCTTAAAAAATTATTGGAGAGTAATGAAATAGATCGAAAGAGTTTCCTCAAAATTTTAGTACTGCCTGGATCCACTTCACTTATTTAGGTTTATTACTCTAGGACATCTTACATAAGAATAATTTATCTTCTTTTTTATTTCCTCATCATCAGTACCTGGTTTGTTATTGAGGTTCTATGCTTTCTTTTTAAACTGGGCATAACTATTCCACAGAAGGGGTTGGCTGAGAACCCACAGAATTTTTGCTTAACTCATTTTTATTGAACAAAATCCAGAATTTTAGTCAAGTGTTTGCCATTAATCACATGTGAGTGGGAT
This sequence comes from Crocuta crocuta, assembly GCF_008692635.1. NCBI lineage: Eukaryota > Metazoa > Chordata > Mammalia > Carnivora > Hyaenidae > Crocuta > Crocuta crocuta. The sequence goes on along the minus strand of NW_027530545.1, from coordinate 11,641,889 downwards.
CATTAAAATTTCCTTTACCTTCCAGAACCGTGGGTCATTATAGAATCATAAGGAGTGAGCTCACTTAATAATCTTTACAATTACATGAAAGCAATCATTTTCATAAGTCTTAGAAGAAGGTTTTAACTATTACTTGAAGAGCATATTGGAATACTAGAATGTATTACGTTGTGTTATTATAGATGTGACTTGTGAATTGAAAAAAAAAGTGTTCTCCTACTCAAGGCTTTTAGGCGCTATCCTTTCCAGCTTGCATAGTTATGTTTAACACAGTTTGTGATTATGTTTAATACACAGCAAGGAGACCTTATTGCTGAAATATAAATTCTAGTGTCATTTCTTAATTATTTACAGTCGTAACTTCATAGATAATTGAGGAGAAATGCAATACTTTCCATTGCAGTTAAGAACAACAATTGGTGACAATTTAAGGTGAGTCAGTTAAGGAGAAAAACGAAAATGAATCCCTCCCTAAATTATGATCGCCTTTCTCTTTCCTTTTCTTGTAACCACTTCTCATCTTTGACTTTGAAACCCAACAGTTTAAACTTGGTTCTTATTTCAGTGGGCTAATCCCCTTTCATAAATCATGCTCAAGAGCTGAAATAATTTGCACATCATTTAAAGAGTATTTGCTTTGAAATATTCACCTCAAGCCCTTTTGTATATCCTTTCTCTCTAAAGATTTGTAGTATTTGTTTTGTTCTCTGAGGTATAAAAGACCTGGATAAACTTTATTCCTGTTGTTTCAAGATTAGTTAACGAAAATGCATATTAATTCAGCAGGGATGGGAACAAACCTCAGTAAAGATGATCATACATATGCCTCTCGGGAATAGCAAAGTACAAAGTGTCAGTCTTCAAATCTCCTTGGACTTGCTCAGAAGAGCATTGAGGGATTTAAATTTCCTGAATATGTCTACAAATGTATTTTCTTTGTTGTGGAGAACAGGAGCTATCCTGATTATTTTTCCCCAGAAAATTGATTTAATTTGTATTTGAACAAAAATTAAGCTGTCTACAAAGTGGCTCTTCAAGAAAATGTAGGGAAAACCTGCCACAGAAAAGGTAAATTTAACATTAAAAAAATGATATACCCGATATTCTAGTAGATTTTTAACTTACTTAGTTTCAGACTTCCAATCCCCAAATAAAATTTAACAAAAGTCATTGTTTTCCCTAAAAACAAATAGAATTGAAAGGACCCCAAAAAATCAGAAGTAAACATATTTAGGTAAAGTTCAATTACACTGTTGACATGTATCAACTCCAATTTAACAGTTTGTTGGTTAAACTCAGAAAAAAATGCTGATTTCTCTGAATGGTATATTGGTTTTGTATATTAAGATGTGCTCAGTTCTTTTCTTCAACTGAAAATGGCCATACACTTTGGCACTTAAGTGCTTATCCGGAAATGACTAAGTAGATTCGGGGGTAATAAATCACTCATATGGATCCAGCCACCCACAGTCTTGTTCCACTTCTCTTCCTTACAAGTGTAGTAATAGACATTTCCACAATCCTCAGGGTGCCAAACTTTGCACCATTAGGAAAATCTGCAAGTGGCTTGATTTATCTTTCTCACTCTGTTAGCTAAGACCCAACTAAGTAAAAATCAGCAGGAATAAACTTGACTTGTTAAACTTTTTTAATAGGGAGATGCAACAATTAGAACTTTCCTCCTTTGCCACTTCAATTTACTTCAGATGTGAAGCCCCTTGTGAAAAATACTCAGATGAGATCTCAAATTCTAGGTGCATGGTTGGATGATGCTGACTCTGACTTTTCATTATACACAGAGGAGTGTCTGCTGTTTGCAATTAATCCAGACACAATCCTCCTGGTACTTTGGAAGGAATGTGGAAGGAATAGCCATTTTATAAGTTGTAAACTCCTAAATTACCCTAAATTAGAGGCACTATTAATCGGACACTTACATATAGACAGGATCTGCTTATTGTGTAGGCTCATCTTCTCCTGATGGAGAAATCAATTAAATATTTAGGATGTGGAATACCTTCCAGGTTGGATAATGCATTTCATTTAGATTATGGCCCTCCAATCCAAAACATTAAAGGGGATCTTAACGGATGGAAGCACATTACTGTCTCTTGGATGGGGCGCATTAACACTTTAAAAATGAATGTGCTTCCTAGGATTTCCTATTTGTTCCACCAGCTGCCTGTCGATGCGCCAGATAAACAGTTTAAGGATAAGTATGTAAAAGATGCATGTGCAACATTCTGTGTGCTGAGGTGCACTCTTGGAGGAAAAATCCCCAACTGTGGCCCCTCACGATGTCTTTTCCCAATGCCCTAGCAATCTTGGATGATAGGGCCCATTTGATCATGGCACAGAGGGAGAGAAAGCCAAAAAGGACATGCACTTACTCTTCTCACAGAGGTTCTGTAGATTTCTAATCTTGTATCATTCCTTCCTATAACTTAATTAATAACTAGTGATCATTATAAGAAAATATTGGGACGATATGGTAAAATTTGAAATAAACATAGGCTTTCCCATTTTACAAATATTTGGCATGAAGATAATAATTTGATTCTCATTCCAGGGCTATTACTTGGGGGCCAAATTTATGAATATTGTAAGAATGAAGCTCTTGTGTCTCCCATGCCACAGAAGCATGGCATAGAAAGAGCTGGTGTTTTGTTGGAGTGCTTACCCGGCCACAGTCTGTGTTCTAAGCAGTATGCATGTTTTCCCGATCCTGTCAATAACCCTATGAGGTACAGAGGTATTATTATTGCCCTCATTATCTACTCGGTATATGAGGCACTGAAAGGTTAATCATTGTGCTCAAGTCTTCCCAGCTGACAACTGGCAGAATTGGAGTTGAAAACCAAGCATTTTGACACCACAACCTGGAGTCATAACCATTGTTCTGTGAGACCCCGGGTTCTAGAGTGAGGCTGAAGTTTTTGTCTACTTGCTAGCTCAAAAAACTTTGAACCTGTCACTTAACCTCACTTATATTCTGTTTTATAATCTTGAAAATCTCAATAATAATAGAACTACCTCAGTGGATTGTTTGGAAGCATAAGTCAGATTATGTATATGATGTTTACAGCAGTGCTTGGCACAATGTGAGCACTCAATAAGGGTTAATAATAACATTAGTATGAATATTTTATTTTCTACCTTAGTATTTTGGATAGTCTTCCTAATTTGGTTAAGAAAAGGATACTTTAGAGATAAACAATTGAAATCTTTAAAGATGAACATATTTTTTAAAATTCCTTTGGATTTATGGGGAACAAATAGTACATTGAATGACATATAGAAAATAGTAATCTTCCTGAACTGAGTCAGATGTTTGTCCCCTTTTGTTTCCATTTATAAAAGTCTTGATTCACAATTGACATAAATCTATCATATTACGGTTACTTAGTGAAAACAAATTTATCCAATCATAAAAGGGATAATGAAGATAGGGGTCCATTTCCTTGCTTCTAGAGACAGCCTTCTCATGCCAAATCTGATACAACACATGCTTTAGTGTGTTTGCCTTGCTTCAGAAGACAGCAGAAAACTCAGCTAACTGGTATAATTACATAACTTGGATAGTCATATTGAGAGGGTTCAGCCTTGGCACTAGAATATGGAATTATAAAGTTCAATGAAGTTGCAGGAATGTAACTGAAAAGAAATTAGTTATTAGCATTTTGACATGGAATAAACTAAAAAGGAACAAATTGATCCTTTTAAAGTTGGGTAGAAAGAATGTTCCAGAAACCTTCCTTTGTAATCACTGTCATTGAGAAGCCCTGAGGCTTCTTATTTGTTAGTAATTGATACCTAGACTTCAGGCTCACATACTAAATAAAACTGCTATTTTAAGGGCTTGTCAAGAAAGTTAGGAATTAGTTGAAGCTCTTTTTTCTACTCAGTCCTCCACTCGCTTTTCACTACTGGGTCAAATTTATTGTAAATCAGGGACGAATCAATCATATGCAGATACTTTTACCCTTTAAATATGTTTGCAAGAGTAATGGGGTAAAATCAGAATCTAATACTCAAACAACCAGAAACGTGCTTTATTTGGCTGAGAAAATAGCCTGTTCAGCAAACACTCTATATTGATTTGTTTGTTTGCTTATTTATTTGGAGATCCTAACAGTGGAGTTAAGTTTCTCATCTACTCTTAAGCTTTGTTTTTCTTCCACTGAACACATAGAAAGAAAGGGACTTAGACAGCTTGAGAATAAAAGAATGGGACCTAGGTCCAAACAAATAAATTGGCCAGTCAACTCGGAAGACCAACGAAGAGACAAGTTATTTAGAAGACTCTTCCAAGTGTTTGTGTTACGTTCTTAATGTAGAGGGATTAATAATTTGCCTGTATGTGTTCATAATATAGATGGATGAACTCATATGGGGACTGAGGGAAGACAAAACGGGCTCTGAAAAGCTAGGATCTATATTTGTAGTCTAAGCAAAGATGACATAAAATCTAAAAAGCTAGAGAAGTCAGAGCAAGCAGTCACTTCACACATTCACATCACACGTATTTATTGAGAAGGTGTCTTATGAATGCATGTTTGAAGCGCTGAAGTTAAGGAAGTCCCAAATGTTGATTCTACATTGATGAAGGCTGTTTATGGTCACAATTAAGTAAATATTTCCTATTCTCTACCAAGAGGATTTAATTTAAAGATGAATTCACACATGAAATATTGTAAAAATATACTTGTTTGACTTTAGCAACAAAATAAATACAATAGTGACTAGTTAAATATGCTTTTGTCAAAATATATTTGCTCACATTTATATTCATATCCCACATTGAATTTATCAGGTATTTTCCATTCATATTAAGGACAAGATTCTATCTATAGAGTAGGTTAAGAAATGCATGGACCAAGGTCCACCAAAAGTTAAGGGGATACAATAAATGAAAATGCCTAAGCTTGAGTTCTGGTGTATTTTTTATCCTCCATGTTCTAGACGATGAAATCATTTCCTAGTTGGCCCTAGGAATGAGGATCTGTTACTTTTCAGTAATGAAACCAGTGTTAAATTACCTAGAGCCCTGCAAGGGCCACCTGTTCATCCAGTTGGGAGTAGCTCCTGGTTGCCCAGCTACAGTTTAGTCAGGAAAAGTGTTGATGCTAGGGCCAAATGGCCTTGGTGTCAGTCATGGCCCAGCTAGTACCATAGCTGTGTGACTTGGGTAATATTTTCTCATAGATTTGCAGTGAAGACTAAATCACTTCCCTGAAAGTGCTTAGAAGAATGCCTAGATTACAGTATGTGATCTTGAAATGTTATTCATATTAAAGACATCTATTAGACCAAATATACCTAACAACCCATACGACTTACTTAATTTAAGAACAAAATGGTAAAAATATAAACCATAGAGTGACTAATTGGGAGTTGTAGAAAAAGTTAGAATAATTATAAATGCAACAATAATTTTGAATTTTCCATTGTTTTATGTATTAAAATTAACTATACTAGGTAATGATATGAAGTAAACAAAGATACAAAGTAGTATGGCTAAAATCACTTCCAAAAACCTAAAGCATTTTCTTCCTATAGGGGAAAACTTCTTTAAATCAATCTTTGCATATTAACATCAATGTTAATTTTAAAAGTATAAATGTCAGATATGCCATGTGCTGTTCTAAGCACATAGCATGTATTTTCTTTTTTCTCATCTTTCAAATACCCTATGTATTAAGAATAATTTTATATTCATTCACAGAAGAGGAAAAAAGTACCTTCGTTTTGCAGCCCATAATATAACTAAAGCAGCCTAACACAAAACACATGTGGCATCTTTTAGAGTTTGTACAATTTTGATTTTAGTTTCTCTTGCCTTTCTTTAAGTTTTACTTGTTAATATGCATAATTATATTGGTAAATGATTTTTGTACATGTGTTTTGAAAGGTAAAAATATTTTTATTCAGATATAAATACATGTCGATATGTATATAGTATACAAAAATACATTTTAAGGGCCATATTGGCAGATGGAAAAAGCACAAATGTCAAGGAAAGTTGATTTAGGAAGTAATATATAATAATAAAAATTACACTCTAGCATATATTGATTTAACAGATGGTGAGTTGAAGAGTAAAAACAAAATCTAAAAATGCAATATAATTTTTAAAACTAGTGATGTTATTTTACAGACTTATTGTAAAGTTTGTTAACTTCTAATTATATTTTTTTAAAGTCTAACTTTTAAGTTCCCAAATAAGTTACTACTTTCATGTAACAGTTCCTGTTTAGAAATCTGCATATGTACAAATATTTAGTATTAGAATATGAAATTTAACCTTAAATAAATATTCATAAGTTAAAATAGAGGTAAACAAACATATTTTACATATTTCTATTGTTGATGAATAACTATGTATCAAATTTTGTACCCTAAGTACAGACACTATATATTTTTAATTATCTACCTAGCATTTATTATAATCAATCACACATTAAAGCCATAAAGAGATTTCTTTTAAATCCCAAATGCAGAAATGATAAAGAAAGGTGATCTGAGTAAGATATAATAAAATGTGTAAAAATTGAAATTCATAACAAGATCTTAAACACAATGCCTCAAATAACTTGTTAATTAAAATAACATTTCCTTCAATTGCTTTGGTCCTAAGGCAGGGTCCAACAAACATCAAATTTAATAGTATGCAACCAAAGATATATTCAGAGGCAAATGCATAGCATTAAGTCTTTTTAAAATTAAAAAGGAAGTAGAATGAGTTTGTATTTAACTCAAGAAAAATTTTGAAAATGACCATAAACCAAGAGAAACCTGAAGGTAGAAGTGATAAAATTAAGGAAAACAATCAATTAGAAAACAAAAAAATAAATGATTGTTGAACTAAAGGGCAGTTCTTTGGAAAATAATCTTACTAAAAATGAAATAAAAATAACTGAAAAATATTATTGAAAAGAACATGAAGTACAACTAACTAACATTTAAAATGTGAAGAGGATACAAAAGCAGTTAAATTTCAAGACCGTATACAAAATTTTATTATGATAAATTGGGAAACCAATGAAATAGGTTATTTTGGAAAAATTAACTAAAGTATCTAAGGAAAAAGTAGAATATCCAAATATGTTCCTTAAAAATCTGCCTCAAAAATGTTGCAAGTCTAAAAGTTCACTGAGTGATATCAGTTTCCTAAAGAATAGTTAATTTCCATGCCATTCCAAAGGACACAAATAATTAATGAGAAAAATCTTAAAATACACATACAATCAGGAAACTAAAAATTAAAGTAATGGAGAGCATGCCACCACCACTACAGCCGCAGAAGCCAGGAACAGGACTAAATATGACCATAGCTTCAACCTTGATTTTCCAGTAAATTTCCCAAGAGACCCTGCTCTGGAGACTTGCACACAAACTCTTTTAGCACTACCAGCAGTGTCTTCAGAAAGCAATATTCCTGTTGAAAGAGTGGTGATCGTAGGCCATGGGAAAGAATACTCTGAAAGTTCTTCAGGCCCTTAACAGTGGAAAATGATTTCTTACATCTGTTAAGAACTCTGGATTTTGTCAACTAAAATCATTAAGACTGATATCAGTTTGACAAGTAACTAGAGAGAAAGGAAGATTATTTTCCTTCTTCCTAATGTTTTCCTCTCCATTGTAAATGAACCATTACTCATTGCTTTGAGGTCAAAATTCAATTGCTTTGGCATCTCACAGCAACTAAATATGACAACAGAACACTTTTGTGGAACGTTGGTTGCAATACGTGGTCTGTGATCAGTTTGTGATAATGTATGTAAATAATGATAAACTAGTCAAGATGGTTATGGCTACCTGAACTCTCACTGGCTAGTATACCATATTAATTTTTAATGGAAACAATTAGCTAGATTTTCTTTAGTCAGGGAATTAATGCACTGAAAATCATTCTAGCAACATGATTGCAATGTATGGAGACATAGTTTTATGTATTTTTAAGATTGCTAGTAGCTTGGTCTAGCCAAGAGGGAGACAGCTTTTAATAGCCTGTATCCTGCCATAATAAGGGATATCAGATTAAGAGGTGAAGACTTCAAGGAGGTTATGGTGAATGCCGTGTCAGCTACAATGGAACACAAGAAGTAGGATGATTTGAGTAGCCATAGAAGAGGATCCAAATTGCAAAGATTTGCTTTTCCCAGCATCCAATCCAAGTCAGCGGGTCAAGGCAGTTCCATATGATTAAATACCAAAACCATGCCTTTAGTTAAATGGGAAATAAAAGAATGCTTTACTTGCCTTGTTTCTGCATCCTGCCCTGTAACATCTTGAATCATAATGATGGAATAAGTCATAGTATTCCAAATCTATCATTTAAAAACAAAAACAAATTAAAAAGAGGGAAACATCACATTTTTTCATATATCTTGTCATCAAATATTACACTTCCTTGAATGAGAAATACACAGATATAAAAGCATATGCATGTGTGTGCAAGTTTATATATAACTATTCTATCTTTATTGTATATATAAGCTTTCCATGAAGCAATTTGGAAATGAGTACTGAGAGCCTTAAAAATTTGTGCTCTCCAAACTAAATTTCAGTTCTAGAAATCTGTTCAAAGAAAATAATAACAACAATCTAAACGTCTGAGTTAAAGTGCTGTTGAGCTCAGTGAAAAAAATGAAATAATCCAACTGCCAACAGTTAAGTAAGTCCTAGTGCATTCATATGATGGTATGATATAGCCATGAACATTTTTGATTTCAAAGAATAATTGCAGAATTATTGTGCATGGTGTAATATGAAGTGTGGGGGAAAAAATAGCTACATAACTTGTTTGGCCAACAGACACATGAAATGATGCTCAGCATCCCTCCTCATCAGGGAAATAGAAATCAAAACCACACTGAGATACCACCTCACACCAGTCAGAGTGGCTAAAATGAGCAAATTAGAGAACTCTAGATGCTGGCAAGGATGTGGAGAAACAGGCACCCTCCTACACTGTTGGTGGGAATGTAAACGGGTGTAGCCCCTCTGGAAAACAGTGTGGAGGTTCCTCAAAAAGTTAACAACAGAACTCCCCTATGACCCAGCAATAGCACTGCTAAGAATTTACCCAAGGGATACAGGAGTGCTGATGCATAGGAGCACATGGACCCCAATGTTCATAGCAGCACTCTCAACAATAGCCAAATCATGGAAAGAGCCTAAATGCCCATCAATGGAAGAATGGATCAAGAAGATGTGGTTTATCTATACGATGGAATACTACATGGCAATGAGAAAAAAATGAAATCTGGCCATGTGTAGCAACATGGATGGGCCTTGAGGGTGTTATGCGAAATAAGTCAGGCAGAGAAGGGCAAATATCAAATGTTTGCACTTATAGGAGGATTAGGAGGAACTTAACGGAGGACCATGGGGGAGAAGAAGAGAGGAAATAGTGGGGGAAAGGGAGAGAGGCAAACCATGAGAGACTCTTGAATGCTGAGAACAAACAGGACTAATGGATGTGGGGGTGTGAGGGGGGAGATGGGCATGGAGGAAGGCACTTGTGGGAATGAGCACGGGGTGTTATATGGAAACCAACTTGACAATAAACTATTTGTAAAAAATAAAAAAATAAAAAAAAATAATTTTAAAAAAAAATTTAAAATTTTAAAAAAATGTTTGAAAGCAGCAGGACACCTGGGTAGCTAAGTCAATTGAGCCTCTAACTCTTGCTTTCGCCTCAGGTCATGATCTTACAGTTGTGGGATCCAGCCCTGAATGAGCTCTGCACTGGGTGTGGAGCCTGCTTGAGATTCCCTTTCTCCCTCTGTCCCAACCTTGCTACAGGCACTCTCTCCCTCTCCCCACCCCCTCAAAAAAAAAAAAAAAAAAAAAGGAAACAAAAGTATGAAAGCAGGAGTCTGGTCTGTTTGTTCAGAGATATATCTCTGCACAAAGTAAGGGCTCAGTAAATATCTGTTAAATATGTGAATATAGGATGTAAAAGAAAAATAGACAAAAGTAGCAACAGCAACAGTACTTAACTCTAAGTAATAAAATTACCTTTGGTTTATTTTATTGTTTTATTCTCTGTTCTTTTTGTGTCTTCTAAATTTTTCACAATAAATACATGTTTGTTTCTAAACCCAGGAAATTTTAAGAATAGGACGTTATTGCAAAGGATGGACATTATGTAAAGGGAATATACCTTTAAAAGTGGCTGCTATGCTGTGCTTATGAGTATTTGGCTCTTCTCTGCTCAGATTTGAAACCCTTAGGTCTGTTCACCTCAATTTTCTCCCTCAAATTTTACCTGCTTGGTCATGTGACTACAGTAAAACACTGGATTGAGAGTAACTTACTCTGTGAGTGTTTCCAAGGTGAGGAAGTATTTCTAAGAAATTTGAGCTGATAAATGAGCAATATCTTGCAATACAAGTAGTATGTGAGGCCGAATGTCACATAACACAACTAAGCCAATGGTTCTTGAAATTCGCTTTGATATACAATTGCTTTGGATTACAAGCATGTTTCCAGAATGAATGATGCTTGCAAACTATATATATAGACACTAATCACATAAATATATACATGCATGTATCATATATACATATATGTAGATACATACATAATGACTATAATACATACTCTTAGTTTTATTAATTTTACTTTATCCTCTGTATACATGAAGGCATGAATGACATCTGTCTCAAAAAATGTAAACCTAAAAAAAATGTAAATCTAGACACTGAAAACATAATTTCTCATCCAAAAGCTAGAATGTAAAAGGTACAAAGTACTTGCATACTGTTAAATAATAATCTTCATTGCATACTAACCATACCTTAAAAATGAAGCAAAAATTGTGATCTCTTGTTTGATATGGCAATCACATTAGGGTCATTATTCTCTTTACTATCATTTTTCTCTCTCTCAGTTGTATTTAATCCAAGAAGTGATGCAGTTTTATGGGAAAATCTTACCTAAATTTTGATCCTTTCTAAGTAACATATATGTGTGATTCCTCCTCTCATTGACAAGAATGAAATGAGAGAATGAGGAGAAAGGTGAAATATTGCCCTTTTGAAGAACACTTAGGAAAGGAGTCAGATGGCCTCAGGTGGTTCTCTGAGTTGTGCCATGATTCAGGGCAAGGGGACTATACTGCAGGGGCTGAAGGGTTGGCAGTTCCCAGAGTAGGTCCACCATCTTTGACAGAGGGGAACAGACACACACAGCATAGATAAAACACATAACATCAGCTCTGGGATAGAAGTCCCATCTTCCAGGCAAGTTTTCCCTTAATCTGAAGAAAGACATTAGTTCTTTCTTCTAATTTCAAAATACCTAATAAATCTAGAAGATTCAAGTCCACCTTTACACTAAAATCCTTGAGCATTTAGTTCTAAGTTGTCTTGTAAGAGTGCTCTTTCACTTTGGCACACTCGTAGGTCAATGAATTGTGGTGTAAGATCTTCATTTCCCTGAATTTAGAGGAAACTCCAGGGAACACAGATATGTAGCATTTCCTCATTTGGACTACGTGGTATAAGGGCTAACATAAATTTATTTTTGCTACCATTAGACAAATGTGTTCTTTCTACCATTATTTAAAAAAAAAAAAAAAAGAAAACTAAAGTAATGGACTCTGTCTACAAATGTAAGAAATTCACTGGGAAAAATTTTTAATTGACAAAAAAATGAATTATTTTTAATGTCCCTTTTCTTCAGCATGACCTAGAGTACCTTTATCTATAAAGAAAAATACAATATATGTAAAAAGAAAAGATGCTAATTAGTTCTGCTTCTGAAATTGCCTGTAAATATAATTCCCCTTTGGGGTGTCAGCATAACATCGAACAAATGGGAATTTACACTGGCTGCAATAAGACTGGAAGTTCACCATTACAAATGGACTGTGCATAGGTGTACATGAAATGTAAATACGGTTGTGGTAAAGTGTATAATATAAACTGGAGTTGAGGAGTTGAGTCATTATCTCCATTCTGCCAGGGATTTTTGTTGCTTGCTTGCTTGTTGTTGTTTTTTTTGGTTTTGTTTTGTTTTGTTTTGTTTTTGGTTTTGGTTTTCTGTTTTGCCCTGGTAGTGGAAGTTTTCCTTTTTAAAAATGACAGCTTAAAGTTTTTAACTTTGGAAAAACACTTAGAAAGCTTAAAAATCTACAAAGAAGAGATAGCTCTTGATTATTAAATCCACTGCATGGACAATAATATGGAAACACAAAGCTTTACTGAAAGTTAAATATATTTCACATTCCCCTCATCTAGTCCAGTCCATCCATCCAACCACTTATGCAATATATTAGACACTTTGCACTGGAGACATAATTGTGAACAAAAGAGAGTAGCTTACTTTCTTTAAAAATGTCCCAAATGTAAGAGAAAGTGGACCCAAAAATCATAGTCATGTGCACTGAAGGTAGCCAGGTAACAGAGATTATATCTAAACAACTTTCTACTTTTATAAGAGGCAAACGTTAGACAAACAAGCACTGTGTAAGTTAGGGTTCAATCCAAGAAGCAGAACCACTACCAATAGGAAGGATGGACAGATGGGTGGACAGATGCACAGAGAGACAGACAGCTAGAGAGAGATAACAAGCAACAGTTGTGGGACTGGCTCAGCAAGTCTGAAGTCCACAGGGCAGGCAGTCAGGAGAAGTCCCTGCCCCTTGGAGTTCCTCAAGCAGGAGCTCTTTGGAGTCTCTGACCTCAAGGAAGGCATCAACAACCCTCTTTTAAAGGGCTCACTTCTGATTAACTTAAAGTCTACTGATTAGAGACTTTAATTTCCTCTGCAAAATCCCTTCATGGCAGCACCTAGATTAGGGTATGATTGAATAACTGGGGTCTGTAGTTCAGCCTAGTGAGGTTGACACATTAAAAAGCCATCACAGTCACATTCATTTCCACAGTATCACACAGCTGTCAAGTGGATGGAAAAAATTAGAATGAGCTCCTTTGCTCTCTGCAGTTCATTCTGTGATGGGTAGACCTAGCAGAAACTCACACACTTCTTTGTCCTGTTCATGAAGACATCTCCCTTCCATAGCAAAATTCTACGTTCACCTACATGCCTCACACTGTTTCCAAAAACACAAGATTATAAAGTGACTTACGGTCTTGGAATGCCTATAAATTTAATTATATTTTAATCAAAACCACCTATTTAGCTTTGATTTGGTGAGACTGATGACAGTTAAGGCCAACTTAGCTGGAACTTCTAGAGTCTTGGAACTGAAGGCTATTTTCCTAACAGAGAAAGTTGAATAAACTCTTAAAATTTATTAAATTGATGTTAGGAGAATCAAGGTCAGTGATAATTTCTTTCATATTTATTTTAATGGTGGCTTAGTAAGTTAGATATATTTTGATAGACATAGAGAATAGACTGAAATTATAATAATTTTATAGAAAATGAAGTTTTAAATTTTAGTAAACAGAACAAATTGTGTCAGTGATTGAGGACATACAACAAAATAACCTAAAATGAATTTTTATTAATACAGCAAGCATATTGTGGCAAACATAAAAAGCAAAAATAAATAATAATAAGTCTCTGTATATTCATGTACATTTAGAAAGCTATGCTTAGTCTTGCCAGAAAAGGTATTTATATTTCTAAATATAAATAACAGAAATTTCTATGACAATTTCTAGGCAAGATAACTTCTGTTACAGCAGAAATGATATAATCAATGCTAATTTTGCTTCCTAACTGGCTAATTATCAAAAGATCTCAAGCAGTGTGTTTTGGAGGACTATGGTATTTCTAGAGATTTTTACCGTAGGCTGCATCTTCATAGTGTTTCTTAGTTTCTTTTTGCTTTACCATAGGTACTCATAATGTCAAAATCCTATTGATTTATTCTCTTTCGAGTTCCACATCAATATAAAGCCTTTTATTGGTTAATTTTCTTTCTCTTAGAAGAAAATCCTTTTCATCTCCTATAAACACTGATATCTTTTTCACAATCAAGTATTTATTACAAGTTTCACTTTTTCAAACAGTTTAAAAACTTTTCAAATAGGTCCTTAGGTTAATGAACATGTTTTACCTTTAAAATGTTGAGATGGACAGCCTTTCTCCCACCATTACCTCAAAATGGCTCTCATGGCCCCTTTTTTAACCTACTGCTATATTTTTTCCCTTTCCCCGATTTCTTTCCTCCTTGACCTTTTCCTATTTTTCTTCTTCAGTGACTTTCCATTAACCTTTTTAAATATACTTTCATGACCACTAGCCAAAAGATCCAAGATGAAACAGGAGAGAGAGAGGAAGGAGGAATGAAGGAACAGTGGGTATTACTGTCAGTCTTGAACTGGTTTTTGCAACTGCCTCTCATTTCCAGGGCTTGATCAAACTCCCAAGGTGGCTAAATCAGTGAAAAGAAAGGGTCTTGGTAGTAAGAAGTCTATAGTCCTAGAATTATCGATAATTGTTAGACTCTTTACTCTGAGATATAATGGAAAATAATAGTCATTGAGGTCTACTTCATTGTGTTGATATCTGCATTTTTAGGATGTGACTGACAGTATTTTAAAATCGTCATTTACACTTTTTTTAGCAGAAAGCTATGCTCATATATTACATATAAAAAAGCATAAAATGTTTGAAAATATAATTAACTTTTGGAGGCTAAGCAAGTGAGAAAAAGTATAAATATGTTTTTCTTTACATCACTACTTTTCGATATCTCAGCACATAAAAATTAAGTAATGGCCACCTTTTGTTATATTAGCAACAGTGACATTTTTAATTAGCTTGAGTATCTCCATTTGTGCTTGGGTATGACACTTTTCAGAAGCCCAACCTCACATCAACTCTCTAGTTCCTTCTGCAAAGAAGATAGAAAATCCTTCACATGCCTCAGATGCTTGGTGTCTCTCTTTAGGGCTCTTTTTAACAGACAACCATGTTTACCAGACAACAGACCATTCTTTGAATGGCATTGACAACATAGAAACTGAATTCTCTATTTCTCCTCATCCCAAAAATGGGTTTTGTTGTGTTGCTACCTTTGTAGTTTGCTTTTTTTTTTTTAATAGTTTATTGTCAAATTAGTTTCCACATAACACTCAGTGCTCATCCCCACAAGTGTCCTCCTCCATGCCCCCCCCCCCCTCCCCCCACATCCATCAGTCCTCAGTTTTTGTCAGCATTCAAGAGTCTCTCATGGTTTGCTTCTCTCCCTTTCCCCCACCATTTCCGCCCTTCTTGTAGTTTGCTTTTGTCACACTGGCTAGGGCAGGGCAGGGGGGGAGTTGCTTGAGATCTTAGCAAATACCCCAGGATGATGAAGTTATTTCAGAGGAGAACTTTTATTTTGATTGGCTATTGTATTTTCCGTCTGTCATGGTTCTCTACTTCCATATAGGAGGACAAATTATTTGAGCCAAACAATACAGTGCAGTTTGGAAACAATTGGCTTTTATGGGCACAATCTTATTCTTTACATATCCATTTTTTTAAAATTGTGAAAATCAAGCCAACTTTTTTTTTCAAAACAATGCAGTTTCTCAAGACTCATGGAAAAGACAGCTTGAATTGAATATTTTTTTTCAATTTCAGCTTTTGAGGGAAAAGAGTTAGTTGTGTAAATCCAGCATATATATTTGTCCAAGCATTCCTCCATTGTGTTTTAAGTATTAGTGGAAAAGAATATTTTATGTGAGGGGTTTTGTCTTCTGGTGTGGTTCTTCAAGTTCCTGACTCTTAGTCCTATACTCATAAATCAAGCATATTCAGGCACAAAGCAGGTAATTGAGGGGAGGCATTTGCTCCATAATTCCATCCTGCCTTTCTTGCACACATTTGCAAATGTAAGTGATTTGCATCTGTGCAGACGCCCTTGAGGGGCTTGTCTATCCTCATGTCATTTTTAGACATCCAAGAAGTTTCTTTGTAAAGCTCTCATTCTGTGCTGCCAGATGGTTGATGCCACCCCACAACACCATATTTTGAGCCAGGAGGACCAGTTTAGCAGGTAGATGAAACAACACCCATTACAATTATTGTCACATCTCACGATTCGGTAATGGCAAAATGTACTTCTCATCACATGTTCATTCCAAACGCAAAAATGAGTAAAATTGATACGGTTTTCCTTTTACACTAAGAATTGGGCACAGCTGCTCCCTTACAAACATTAAAAGAAGAAAATACAAGATAATAACATCTTTAATTTGTCATGTTTCTCAGCATCTCTTAGAAAATTGCTTCATGATACAAGTCTCCGTGGCCTGAAAACACCTACGTTTGCTACACTTTTGAGCACCACTTTCCTTCATATTATAATTATGAGAGAGGAGAGATTTCTAGCAAACATAAAGACTTGGGGATCCAAGGAAGAGGATCTGAACACTTGAAATAATGCCTCATCATACTGTTCAATTCCATGATTTCTTTTGCAGTCTTTTGTTTGACCATTATTCTATACCATTCATTTACCCGGCCAGGAAAAAAAAAAAAAAAGATTAAAACTAGCTATCTACATGGCAAATATTAAGTAAAGATAAACATTTTAAATACTTGCTAGACTTTCAATTATTTGTTCTTTCCCATGAAATGAAGATGCATTGATCAGATAGGTAACAGTAGTTAGCTTTGGACTATACAATCTTTAGGGATTTATATACACCATAAATTAATATATAACAAAATAGGCATTTCTTACTAGATTTTTAAAAAACTGTAAAAGAAACCCAAATGTCCAACACTATTGTTTTGCTCCATCAAAAAGATTTGTTAGAAACTTCCCTGAGAACACCTTCAGATCACATCATAGACATAATACATAATTTAAGTTATTAAATTTTTCCACTTAGAGATTTACAGATTTTTCCATTTACAGATCTTATAGATGCAACTATTTTAAAAGAAGAACAAGATTTTCATGGAAAAATATGAATTATACAGTAGTTATATTGAGTCTTTATTGCTAATGCACAAGGGGTTCAGAACCATAATGACGATATTGGGCACTTAAGTCATTAGGCTGTCATATTACAGCAAAATTATTTGTACTATATAATCAGTTTCCTTTTTTATATTACACAGATCTAAGCTTAGTTCATCTATCTTTGCCATTACAGTACTACTTTGTTATTGTAAATACCTATTTTTAAAAGATGATTTGAGTATGTTCATCGTAGTTCAAGTTCATGTTTATTAGACCTTTGCTTCCTTAAAGCTGGGAAATATGATCGAGGGAAGTTTGCAGTCTGCTTCACAGTGTCTTGTTTGATTATGTATTGCCTCACGGTGTCAATTGCTATATAGTTTATATCTTAAGTACATACACGCACACTGAAAATTTCAAGGGAAATGGGAACCAGTTTTCTTTTTTTCCTACCAATATTTTCATTCTACTCATATTTAAGACATGATGCTGCTCTTAAAATTAAAGTGAAATTCTGTTGATAGTCAATATTTTTAGGGACTTTTAAAAGTGAACATTTAAAAATGACACCTGATGATTATTTTCAATAAGAAGAAAATCATTTGGGGGGAAAAATAAAGTTGAACCTGAAAGCTTCAGATGAAAATTAAGGTGAATATGGCTTTGGCTTTGATAACTGGTTCTGGAGTTTCATAAACCTATTAGAAATGGATGTTATTATTATTCAACTAGTCAAACTTCTTTCTCGGAATTGCTTTACTTGTATTAAATGTCATGATGGATGAGTTGTTTTATTATTAAATTCTAGGGTTCATAGAAGGCACAATATAGCTCACTGGGCCCATAGAATGCTATGGGTTCCTTTGCGTGTGTGTGTGTGTGTGTGTGTGTGTGTGTGTGTCTTTGATGTAAAAGTTGGAAGACATATGCACTTCTGAGTTTGAATAATTTTTGGCTGAGACTATGTGAATTGATTCCCATACTGGGAAATGGCATACAAGTAAAATCAGTAGTCTATTCAAATCATTGTACAGTCAAGTCAGCTAAATATATGGCAATTAAGAGCAAAACCAAACCTCAAACTGAACAAAACCAATTTATTCTGTAGTCAAGTATATACTATGTCTGAGTGTGTTTCTCCAACTTTTCTCCCCAGACCAAAATCATGATTTGGGGAGTATATTGTAAACCAGACAGTGCCTACACAGTCTTTCCTATATTAAAACAGGTCATCTGAAACTGACCCTTTGTGAGGATTTTAAATTTTATATTTTTCCATGAGTTTTCAAAAATAAAATTGTGTTTACTAGGAAGGTTAAGTAAGTATTTCCACTTTGAAACTATTATAACTGTCCTGAGCACAGATTATAAACTTCAAACACTTAGCCCCTGAGAACCTATAGTTAAACCATTCATACCTTCTGTATATATATTTTAGGGCTTGGCTGTAAAACTAGTTAGGGAGAAGACTAGCATGTTTCACAGGTAGCCTACTACAAAAGAGGAATACTAAAATTCAGAAGTCTAATTATCCCAGATAAAAGAATAGAGTGTAACTCATTTGACCTGTTCTATTAACTTGAGATACAGTGAGTCATCTTGACTTTTTCCTCATTGTCATCTGTAATGAATCACTCTGAATCCCTATACAAATTGTCCTACTGAGATGCTAACATAAAGCCAGGTGAAGAAAGAACTGAAAATACAACTCACATCAGAAAAAGTCTCTTGTTTGGGGGGGCTCTGATTTCTGTCACAGGCACATGGCTTTGCAGTTGAAAGCTACCTCTTCTGACTCGCCCCGCCCACTATTGTGATGAGGCTATCTCTGAGTCAGGTAACCATAGCAACTGCTGGACACCCCACGCATGCGCTCCAGGGAGTTCTCTCTACTGACACGTGCCCATGTTCAGATATGACACCTAGAGGCTCGCTCTGGAACTGCACTGTCCAGTGCGGCCATCACTAGCCACCTGTGGTGACTGAGCATTCGAAATATTGCAGTCTGAACTGAGATGCACTGGCTCTAGGTGTGACAGACACATCTGGTTTCAAAGACTTGGCACAAAAAAAGAATTTAAAATACATCGTTAATAATTTTTATATTGATTACATGGAGAAATGGTAATACTTTAGACTGCATTAAACAAAATATATTATTAAAATTATTGTCTGCTTTTTCTTTTT
The DNA here is from genome assembly GCF_008692635.1 of Crocuta crocuta. Lineage (NCBI taxonomy): Eukaryota > Metazoa > Chordata > Mammalia > Carnivora > Hyaenidae > Crocuta > Crocuta crocuta. The sequence continues at coordinate 11,622,817 of NW_027530545.1, read as the reverse complement.
GATGTGATTGCTAGAATATTTATAGTTACCTATGTGGATGGGCCTGGTTTAGGAGGTCTGTGATCTCAGCCACATGCTAGGCCAGAGTCAATGTCTCCAGGAACCTTTGGACGTGCCCCACAACCAATCTCTCTCTCCTCTCTCTCTTGTTTAAAAATTGTTCATTTATTTGGGGTGCCTGAGTGGCCCAGTCAGCTATGTATCCAACTCTTGGGTTTTGCCTCAGGTCATGATCTCGTAATTTATGAGTTGGAGCCCCTCATTAGGCTCCACGTTGACAGTACAGAGCCTGCTGGGGATTCTCTCTTTCCCATTCTCTCTGTGCCTCCCGAGCTCGTTCTCTCTCTCTCTCTCTCTCTCTCTGTCTCCCCCTCTCTCTCGAGCTGGGGAGGGCCAGAGAGAGAGTGAGAAAGAGAGAATTCCAAGCAAGCTCTGCACTGTCAGCATGGAGCCCAATGTGGGGCTGTATCTGTTACCACAAATCCTGAAATCATGACCTGAACCCAAATCGGATATTTAACTGACTGAGCCACCCAGGTGTCCCACTCCCTCTGTCTCTTAAATTGAGTTTATCATCCTTATCTTCCTTGTCATTCTTATTATTGTTAGCCAACCAAGTTTTCCAGCTTTACATTTTTTCCTTCATCTCTCATTCACCTTCCTCCTAATAAGTACCATACAGTATAATTTTACTATATCCTTGGATATATAAGTATGCTTAGAAGACATTTAGTATGTTTTGTATATGAGTTCTCTTTTTATTATTTACATAAGATAGGAGGGATAACAACACTCATATCTGTAAATAAGTGAGTAAAAAAAGAATACCACAACATCTTCTAGATGTTCAAGGTTTAAAGAAAAGGGCTTGGAACCAGGGTCTGTTTCTTTTATCAGATCTTTTGTGAATATAAGCTCAGACTGTTTTTCAATGATAACAACAATTATAATTTTCCTTCTTAATAGAATGTGAAGTGAAAACTTACTTTCCTGGACCATAGGGTTTTATCCATGCATGTTAAAAATGTTGAAAATAAAGGAATTAGAGATTTTATTTTTCTATGAAAAGACTTCACAGTATAGTGTTGTATTCATTCAACAAATGTATACTGAGCCCTTATCATTTGCCCAGCACCGTTTTAGGTACTGAGACTAGAGTCTCTGAAAAATAAATACAATATGATAAAATACAGGCAAAAAAATCTGCTCGTATGGTGCTAATATTCTAGTGGGGGAAAGAGAGATGTCAAAAAAAGAAGTAAAATATATATTGATGAGATAATGATATTTTAAAACTTAAAAAAAAGAAAAGGAGATCGGAAACACCTAAGTGGGGGAAGGCTTGTGATTTTGAACAGAGAGGGGGAACCTGTGAGTGATATTTGGGGGAAGACCTGAGGAAGTAAGGAAGATGGATATGTAAGTATCTAAAGAAAGAGAAGCAGCATGTGCAAAGGCCCTGAGCTAGGATGTGCTCAAGAAAGACTAAGGAGGCCAATGTATCTAAAGTAAATTTGTGAGCAACAATGAGCATCACCAGTCATTTCCATCTGGTGGTATGGTGTGGAAGGTTACCAAGCAGACAGTCATTCATTCTGAGTTTTCTTTTACTCTATTGGTCAGAACTAACCTTTCTTGAGAATAGTGGATATGACCCTTTGACCTGCATCAGCAAAGCAAAGGATCTTCTTCCTACTAACCTATTCCCTCATCCCTGTCCCCACCATATACACTCCTCATTCAGCTCCTCATGTCTTTAGATTTTCTCTAGAACTGACATCCCATCTGTAATTAATCAAGTGTTAAGGATCTTTAAATTTTTTTAACATATAAAAGATGTTTTAATTGTGATTATTAACAGACACATTTGTGTGCCCTGAGGCTGCATGGCCTGGGATGTACTTCTGATACAATTCTGATAACAATTATTATATAAGGTAATGTTGCTGCCGTATTTATCAAAGCAAACCTTTTGCCGATTCTGTTAGGTTAGACGCAAGATTTCAATCTTAAGTTAATGATAAAATAGGAGATTTTTATTATTTTTATTTATAAAATTATTATTATTAGCAAAAGTGATAATAGTACATGCATTTACCAGGAAGGATTTATACTTCCGGCACATTTATTTCCATCAAAGCTGTAATTAATAAACACTCATGCAATTAGAGAATTTGGTATACAATGTGTGAAAGTGTAAGAAAATGTACTCTGTCTCAACAATTTCTAAGGTTCTTCCTATGCCATATGGACATAGGTCTTTACTGATAGTTAATATTAAAACAAGCCTAACAATTTTTATATACATAGTCCAAATTTCTTCAAGTGTCCATATCTACTTTCTGTTAAGACATACCAGTATTGTAATTTTCACTTATTTTATTTTGAGAACTTTCACTTATTTATTTTGAGAGCTTGTGTGCATGCATAAGCGGGGGAGGGGCAGAGAGAGAGAGAGGGCGAGAGAGAATCCCAAGCAGGCTCTGTGCTGTCAGCACAGAGTCCCACTTGGGGCTCGATCTGACAAACTTTAAGATCATGACCTGAGATGAAATCAAGAGTTGACGCTTAGCTGACTGAGCCACCCAGGTGCCCCGGTATTATGATTTTTAATTGTTAGTTACCAATGCCCACAGACCATCTCCATTTGACTCACTTTTATAGAGTCCAGTGCAACCAGTAACTTATGTTAATGATGTTAAGGAGGATGAAGGTAAGGAAGAAAGGGAAGAAGGGGATAAGGACAGTAATTACTTGTGTACATACAAAGCATTGTGATGTTTTACATCATAATATTTAATCCTTGTAACATTGTATTTGAGATATTTGTATCCCTATTACACAGATGAGGAAATAGAGATTCAAGGCATTGACGTCACACACTTTCTTAATGATAGATCTGTGAATTCAAGATCAGATCTCGTAATAGGAAAGCCTGTGTGCTTTCTATCATGCATTTTGCTCAGACACTACCCAATTATGAAACATTTTCTTACTGGCCGCCAACTGTGTATTAGGCTTAAGGAGAGTATGGGGAGCACCATTAAATTCCAAACTGTACCAAGAAGATCTGTCTTGCCCTACCCTCATTCTGGACATCATCATGTATCCCAATGGCAGTTTATTTCATGTGGCCACAAAATTGGCAAAATAAATCTTTTTGCCAAAATGTTATGTGACCCAGAGCACATAATTTTTGGTTGGCCCTTCCCTCACAATGGAACAATTAAGTTCCATTTTCCTAAGCAGGGACTCTGTCCCCTTCTGCTTTCTTAGCCATGACATAAGCCAGCACCTGTCTGTGTCATCAGGAATGTTTTCAGACTAAAATCCACAGGTGTTTTTTTCATTTTTTTTTCTCTTGTGCTATTGAGTGAAAATAGCTAAACTTGCTTTCTGATGACAGTTCAAGGGAATATTTCCTGGTGGAAATTTCCTAACTGAACTGCTTGACAAAACAGGGAGGGAGTCAGATCCTGCTAGAATATTTCTCTTTTACTCTTGGTTCTGCTTTGACAGTTTGAAGGATTAAGGGATAACAATGACAGTAGTTCTTATTATTACTCAAGTCTTACCATGTCTTTCTCACCATTCACAGTGTCCCTGTTGGAAGAGATGCTTATGACTACATCTGTTGTGTTATTTAAAGTAGATCTTTAAGTCAAAATGAGGATGTGTGCGCATCGCCTCATTTTGAGTTTGCTTAATGTTTCCAACCATATTTTAGAAATAAATCCCAAATGCTTTTTTGCTAAGTGCACTTTCCTTTCAATTTTAAACCTATGTGTATTTTAAAGGTCATTTAATCTGCCCATTTCCAGTTCCTCTGGCCTTAAATCATCACCGTGTTATTTTATGTAAGAGGTACTTAATGTCTCAAGAAGCTTTCGGAGACCTTTAAAACCCAAAGACATTTTTTTCCGAAACCAGAAGTTCTACTTTGTCTAGAGTAAACATGTTTGAAGAAAACCAAGATCTTAGCCTGTTCAATAGTCCAAAAGTTCGAATTTCAGAGGAGTTGGAACTCAGTGAAATACATTTTCCCAGCCGTAGCTCAATCTTCTCTCTCCCCTCCTAATTTAGGCCGAAACACATGGAGAGGATATCCAGCAAAGCATTCTCCTTAGTGACATCTGTGTCAGGAGGAGGGTCCTGGCAATTGGCAACAGGATCCTCTCTCTCCCCCAGGGAAATGGAAGGCTCAAAACCCCAAATCATACTAATCTCTTACAGATTTCAGGTTACCAAATGTTAAAGGAAAGGATAATAGCAAAACACTTAGCATTGCTGCATGTCAAGGGAAAGGCTACTGTAATCTCCCTTTTTGAGCTGTGTATTTCTTATATTACTATGCATGATTATGCATGCAAATATAAATACATTTCTATATCCTATTCAAAACTCTCTAATTCTAAATATGTAGAATGAAACAGTTAAATGACTTCATTGAGCCTCAGAT
>NW_027530545.1:11553358-11613358 GCF_008692635.1 Crocuta crocuta | reverse complement strand
CATCCACCCAATTCAAATACTGCTAAGTACGGTCTAGGATCTGAGTCATTATGTAAAATCAGCATTGAAAGTGCCCAATATTCAGGGTGCCTGGGTGGCCCAAAACGTTGAGCTTTGGGTTCTTGATTTCGGCTCAGGTCATGATCCCAGGATGGTATCAATCAAGCCCCCCTGTTGGACACCATACTAAGAGTGGAGTCTGCTTAAGATTCTCTCTCTCTTTTCCTCTCTTTCTTTATCTCTTCCTCCCTCCCCCTTGTACATGCTCTCTCTCTTTTATTTTTTTTCTCTCTCTTTTAAATTAAAACAAAAAGAAATTGTTCAGTACACTTAAATATGAATATAATTTCATTCTCCAGCTAGGTAGGCTTTCTTTTCCCCACAGAAATCCCAAGTATTAATTTCCTATTTTTTTGCCATGCTGGTACATCTATGGTGGAATTATCATGCCTGCAAACTCAATTGTTCTGTTTTTTTATTTTTGTTCTCTGATGTTCACATTCATCTATAAGGCTCTTCTCATTTGATTTGGCTGTGGCCTGTTTTCTGTTACCAGGAGAGAACGCATTCCTATATTTAATATATAATCTTTTCTCATGGAAAACATATTTCTACTGCATGGTGCCCTTTGTCTGGATTATTGCCCTATGTTATTTTTTCTCTTTTTAGTAATTTCACTTTCAAAATCAGCTACTGCTTTAGCTCAGTAACCCCTTACTTTATTTCTAAATTTATCAAAGTTTTGAACAGCTCTCAAGTGACAAAGTTTTACTGACTGTATCAAGTCATAGAAGATGTCTGGATGATCTGAAGCTTTATATCTTATACTACATCTGATTTCATTTCAAAAAAAAATGTGTCGTTTGTCTTAACAGACACTATAGTTTTTGCTCTTTCAGTATATTTTCTCTTTCTTCTTTTTCTGAATATGTAGTATTTCCATAACCTTTGAAGCAAATATCTTTTTCAACTCTCATTCACAAAAAGAAACCAGATAGACTTACAATTGAAGGCAAATTACATCTGTAATACCATTACTCAATATTTGCACTACAGAATTGAAGTTGCATCATCATCATTACCATCATCATCATCAACAAAGTTATTCATTAAGTAATTCAAAGCTATCTATACTAAGTGCTATAAAGAGGTTAAACAAAACACCCAGACTCATACTATAGAAATATATTATCAATTTAGGCACATCTCAGATATATTAGCAGCAAAGTCAAAATATTCGGCCTATACATGAAAGACAATGAAGATTTACATCATAGACAGATGAATGCATTAGAAGTAGAACACATGGATACATCTATTCCTGAGAAAAGCACTCATGGAATTTCCATATGGCTGAATGACAGGGATATGACAGTAAACTTCCAGTTCTTTATCAACCCTGAAAATGTAAAAACATGGTCAGATCTGACCATTTAAACTAGTCAATTTAGTCTAAAAGTAAACGATTTTCACTGTATGAATTTTCGCTTCTCTTTAAAAGGGTAGATAGCATAAATATGAATCATTAGATAGATACTGTCCACATACCCATCTGTTTTGAACTGATCACTTATTTTGTATTTCTACAATATCTAAGTGGGACTTAAGTGGTTAAAACAAAGCACTGCTGTAAAAATGCTCTGCATTCCCTCTTCCAATTATTTCCAGATTTAATCGTGATTTGTGTCTCAAGCAAGTCACTTAAAGTTTCAATAATTTAGCTTCTCAGGCTACAAGTTGGGGGGTTGAAAATATGTCTTCTATTTACATTGAGCATGTGAAAAAAAGAGATAGTAAATGACCCACAGTATATATATTAAGCCCAAACTTACCCTCTCGGCCCACTCTGACACAGGGAGTTACGTGCAGTTTTGCAAGCTCTGAAAAGCGCATGCTGGAGAGGGCAAAGCAGTATATATCACAGCCTCATGAAATAGCACAAACATGTATGCCCTATAAAGGAATCAGGCAGGAGGCTGAAAGAAATTTTAAAAACTCAATTTCTCTTTTTAATCAATTGTAGGTAAGGCATTCTCATTTCAGTAATTTAATAAATGGTACAACAAGAAGGTCAGATTGGAAAACATGAGTGGAGAGAATTCAGCACTTTGTTATGTAATCCTGTGATGGTTGGAGAAGTGTTTTGGAATCTCTTGGGATTAAGAGCCTGATATAACCTTATTTTGCCATTTCTTTCTTGATCTCCCTCCCTGGACACTTTGGTGTGGTAAGATGATCTTAGCTGCCGCCAACTTTGCCCTTGAACAACCTCCCAGACTCACAGCATCAGGAGCTCTCAGAGGCTAACACAACCATCTACACCTGATATCAAGCTCTGCATAAAACCTAACCAAAAAAGTGACAAGTAGCCTAGAAAGTTGTTTGTAATAGCATTTCCTTTAGCAACATTTCTGAAATGTTAGCTCTCCAGTATTTCTAAATTAAAAAAAAAATAATAACAGCATGTAAGTGTAACATGGGAATACCATGAAAACAGCAGTTTGGCAGGAAATGGGGATATTACAAAATAAGGTCCCCAGCAAGAAAAATTCTGGCAGATGCACAATTCTGGATCATATTATCTAAAATACTGGATTCTGGGAAAATTTGAGGGTTTTCTTTTGTGGTTCTTATCCCTTAATAGAATGGTAGTGAATGTTCATCATCCAAACTGGGTTGATTCCGCCTCCCATTACTAATGTTGAAAAATAAATATACAAAGGGCATTCATTACACTCAGCTTTTTCATCTTGAAGGGTGGTTTTAACACCATTAATGGTGGTGTCGGGTATAAAACTTAAAAAGCCTTCAGTCCTTCAGTGGAGCGTGCCATAATGTATATAGAAGTTGAATCACCATGTTGTACACCTGAAACTAATGTAAAATTGTGTGTCAACTGCACTCAGATAAATAATAATAATAATAATAATAATAATAATAAGCCCCGATTCTAACTATTCTTTGGTGTAAGCAGCTTTAAGAGCAATTAAATCTCTCAATGGGTTAAGAATGGTGCTTGAAGCTAATGCCTTTGGCCTGTGTGTTGAGACTTAAATTGTGTATTGTTATTGAAAATTCTTAGGCTTTCAAAAATATTCCTTTTGGGCTTGAAAGAATGGAATGGAAAAAAGAGGAAAGCATAAACAAAATAAAAGTAAATTATAAAATACCTGGAAAGCTAATCCAATTCAGGTTTTTTTCTCCACTTTTTGTGGAGATGAAAATATGTAGAATTAAGAGTGATTCTTCTGTAAATCAGATTAAATGCTTTAAGATTTAAACCCATATCTCTTAAGTCTCTTTTCATTTTTGAATAAAAAGTTTAAATGGGAATGGAAAAAAACACTGCTCATTGGCTCAACATAAATCTTTAAATTGCAGTAAAGTTCACCCTCAAAAAATAGTTGAATCTCTGAGGAAAAAGAAAAGGCTGAATTCTATTTTTCATAAATGATGGATTATTGTACCACACTGTGTATTTTCCAGTAAAGTGTCCTTTTATTTGCACTGTGTGATTACAAGTTTCTAAAAGTATGTGTGGGGTCACTTGGGTGCTGTGGGAAAATGGAAGGAACACTGTTCTGTGAAAATCAGTAGTGAAATCAGAAGCAAACTATGTCCTGATTATCATAGGCATGTGTTTAAATTTTGCCTTCCTTAATTGGTGATGTTGTATTTACTTAAAATGAACAATTTGGCAAGTTTTTCTCCCTTGACAACAGAAGAGCGTAAACTGTTTTATAAGTTTGGCTGTTAAAATCAGATTTGTAAACCACAATATTCAAAGACTTTTACTGCTGTTTACAGGGACCCCATGATGGACTTGGCTTTATAACCATGTGCTTTTTACATTTTTAGTTCGTATTTATAGCGCTTTCAAGTTATTTGCTTAATAAAAAGTATGCTATATATTACAGTCATCTATTGACTTTAACTTCTGCATTACTCTTCTTAGAACAAAATGAGTGGTATGAATGATGGCAAAGGCCTTGTAATGTGACTTGTCATCTGAGGATGATTATTTATCGCATCAGGAAATGGAGGTGGATGCTGTAGTCTGTCTCGAGGAAAGTCCTCATTAGAGGCAACTTTGGAGAGTTTGGCTGTGTTAAAACCAGTGTGATCACACCCAAGACTGCTACTTTCTCAGTGTTTGTGAGAAGCAAACAAGACAAAGCATTTAAAAATATTATTTCATGTTCTTTGAAAACACAATGCACCTTACATACATTTTTCACATGTAGAGCCATATGGTGGTATTGAAAACAATATACCTGTTTTACAATTTATCTGTGAAATGTTTTGTATGTTTTCATAACATTTAATATATATTTTATTTATAATATTTTAAATGTAAATATATNTATGTAAAACTAAGAATAGTATCAACAGAATACCTGAGGGATTGTGAAAGATATAACTCACTGTATAATCATTTTCATAATCTTGCATTTATACTCTATATACTTTCTAATCACATTATTTTAACTAGTTCTGAAAAGGCCAATAAACATGCCTCCTTTGATTCTGTATTTCTTGGCATTCTGTCATGGAAAGTGACAAGATTTTGAGGTGAGACTAGAAATAGGAAATATTACCTTTGGTAACCTGTGAAAAATTTGGGTGGTTTATGCCATATTATTTCAAAGGCAGACTTGAGACCAAAACTACCCTGAGGAAGATTTTTTTCTGAAGGACATTAAGTGTGTTTCTTCAGCCTCTGATACTAGAACCTAGACCATGGGCTCTGATACAATTGTCAGGTGAAGCAGCATACATGACTGGTGGTCACTGCAGTTATTGGACTCAGATAAAAACCGATTAAATATCATGTAAGGACAGTATATTAAGATGCTGAGAATGACTTCCAGTCATACAATTTTGAGTTGGTTAATGCCTGATATTCATTGCCCTATAAAAGCAATGATTACTTATGTGGTTTCTATGGCACTTGCTGTTTTTCCAAAGTGATCTGAGGTGAGTTCCTTCTCTAAGATCCCTTAGCCTCTTGTACTTCGCACCACACCATATTATTATTACATAGGCCATATATAGTTTCCTTTACAGCCGTTAAATCCAGCCCTGCCATGTATGTTCTAGGTGGTCAGTTTGTGTTTATTTTTTCATCACCTAGCAGAATACCAGATAAAAATCTTATAAGACTTGTCCCATATCCAGATTTAACCTTGGACAAGTTACTTAACCTTTTTGCCTTAACTTCCTCATCTCTAAAATGGGTAGAATTATTTTGCATATTTTAAAAATTCATTGTGAGAGTTGATTCAACAAATATTGCGTGAACATTTACATATACATGCCGAACAATGTTGGAGGTATTGGGAGACCCATTAGTGAACAACATTTACAAAAGTAGATAAAAATATCTGCCCACATGCAGCTTACATTGCAATACTATTAAGTTAAATCATGTTAGATACTTAGGAAAGTATCAAGCATGTGGTAAGTTCTCAGTCCGTTTTACATATATTATTATTAACCCAATCCAATGATTGATTTATTCTAAAATATGATTTGAGAGGAAAAGAACCTCTATGTACCTAGTAAAGTACCCTAGGTACTTCCCATTATGTCAACAATTGAGTTAAAACAAGGAGGGTCCATTTAAGATCCATTATCTTACAGAGAAAAGAATCCAGTCATTGATAATAAGATACCTTGAATATATTTAGACTCTATGCTTAATGAAGGTCCAGACTTTAAGTGTTATGTTCATCATGAAATTCACAGCCTTTAGCACAGAGCCTGATGATCAGTAAACATTCAGCTAATATTTGTTCAGGAATGAATTTGACACACACCTAACTTTGAAGATACAGCTTAGGATAGGAAGCTGAGGAGAGGGGACCAATGAACACATGGAGGAAGTCTGAGGCAAATTTGTTTCAGAACGTTTACCTAGAACTGGTGGTAATTTCACATTAATAAGAAAAATAAGAAATAATTACTTCAGAAAAAAAAAATCACTTTGAGTTAACATCAAAAAGAAGATTGACAAAATTATTTGAGCAGGCAGAACCTTTGAAAATGCCCGAATTACCTACAAGCAGTATATAATCATAATTAACGGAAATTAACAATTCTAAGAGTTTCTCCTTTAATGTAGATGAATTTTTCTTTGACTATAATTCTGTGTATAGATACAGATAGGTGGACTTATGCAGATAAAGGTCATCATATTGAATCTGAGGAGATGCAAGTGAAAATAAACTGTGAATGTATAGAACTAACCACATTCTCATTGTACATTCAGGTGGCAACAGAGCTAATATATTCATTTGGCCAAATTTTTACTCCTATGCTGTGTCTAAACAGAAGAGCTTGAGCTATTAATTCCAGTAGTTCCGTAGCTACTGCTTTCTATTCATATTTGAATAAAGTAATAATCACAAAGGAGAAATTTACTGAAAGCTTTTTTTTAATCTTTAGTGTTCAGACTGCATCATAGTGCTTCCGATACAAGCGACAAAAACCGAGTTAAAAGCAGATTAAAGAAGTTTATCACCCGAAGACCTTCCCTGAAAACTCTGCAAGAAAAGGGACTTATTAAAGGTATAAGACTTTTTATACTTTTACTGTAACAGTGATAAATGAATATGCCTCTGTGTCCATAGTTATTCAGTGCTAAAGAAATATTAGGACATTTTATTCTTTTTAGGTTGTTTATTGAATGTCCTGCTCTAACAGAGGAAAGAAAAAAAAAAAAAACAGTTGTCCAGAAAACTAATCCTGAGAAAATAAAGGTTGCAGCACAGAATCATTGAAAACAATACTTAGTTTTACCCTCAGCAGAGCTGGGCTCTGCACCAGGGGGCAGAAAAAAGGTATCCTAGAGGCTCATCAGAATGAACCCCTGTCACCGCGTGCCTGGGCAATCCAGGTGCACATCTACAGTCCCAGCATGCTTAACACCAGCAGCTCTTTTCACCCTTAGATGTGTCCTGATTTGGATCATAAGTTACCTGATCATTCTAGTCATAGTCTGAAGTGAATGCTAGGAAGAAAGTCCAAGACAAACCAATGTCATGAAAATTTACGAATTTGGAAGCTGGAGAACTAAAAGCTCAGTCTACACTGAAATAAGTAGGGACTTTCGCAAATATATCTAAGGTAAAGAACAAAATATTCTAGACCATCCTATTTACCACAGTAGAAAAATGTAGAGTCTGGCTCTGGACTAATTGGAAATCAGACCTGGGATCTACCACTCACTCATATTGACGTTGAACAAGTCATGACCTCTCTGATTATCAGATATCTCATCTGTTAAATGGGGATACTTATACCCACCACTGAGAAGGCCATTGAGAGAAATAAATGAGATAATTCATGTAAAGCATTTAATATAGTTTCTGGAATTAAGTATTCATAAATGTTCTCTGCTATTAATGCTCTGAGTAGTCCCTCCTGTTGTTATTACTGTTATGGTGTCAAGAGAGATGAGTAAGGATGAATGGATACCTAGAACCAGTGATGTAGTAGACAGAGTATCCTAGGGGCCCACCAGAACAAATCTATGTCACCAGGTGCCTAGACAACACAGGTGCATACCTAGAGTCCTATAACTGGACATCACTTACAAATTACACAGGTAAAATGTATTATTTTCTTAGCAAGACAACATACACATCAAGTACATTATTTACCCTGCTTTTGTAATTTTCTACCTGATGGGTATATTTTTAAAACTGACTGTAAGAAGAAATTTGAAAATGGACTAAAACAAACTCTGAGAACAAACTTAAAAGGTTGATCCTTATGGGAGCCGAAAGGTGATTTAGTTACACAGTCATTTCCCAGGAACAGGGCAAAACAGATCTTAATATTCTCAGCAATAGTTAACATGAGAATTACTTAACTAGGTTATATACCTGTCTGTCCTATGAATTTCAATCCATTCTTAAACAGGGGAACTTATCACAACAGTCATCTGGCATTTTGATCCAATCGTAGAAGGTGAAATTTTTTTTAAAATTTATTTCTGAGAGAGAGAGAGACAGAGAGACAGCATGAGCAGGGGAGGGTCAGATAGAGAGGGAGATACAGAATCCAGGCTCTGAGCTGGCTGTCAGCACAGAGCCCGACGCGGAGCTTGAACCCAGAACTGCAAGATGGTGACCTGAGCCGAAGTCGGACGCTTAACTGACTGAGCCATCCAGACGCCCCGAAGGTGAAATTTTATGAAGCAAGAGTGGGCAATTCTTAGAATGTACACATTGAGGGGTTGAACTGGCACCTGCTTTAAATAAGGCTTACCTCAGACTTACACTTTTCAGGGTCACTTACAGTATTGGGTCCTCTACAGATTCAATTTCATATAATAATATACCAGTACCTTCACTCCTATCTTAGAATGCACCCCATAGATTATAATTTTCTTTGAGAGGATTTGGTTGGAGATTACCTACCATTCTGAAGAAAATAGAAAACTAAATCAGTAGTCCAAACAATCCCAGTTTGGACATAAAGTCCAAATTTTCCTGACCGTGGCAAAACGAAAAGGGTTTCAATTCAGTGGCACGGTCTGGCCCCAATCAAAATGCTAAAGAATTGACAACTACTGTGTTCTAGCATTGGTCTCAGAAAGTGGCCAAAGAATCGGATGCCTAATGCAGTTTTCCTAGTGATGTCATGGAAGCACTGAACACACTCCAGTGTGTACATTTCCTATCCTAGAGCTCCGTTAAATTTCTACCATAGCTGACCAATGAGTCAGTATTCATTAGTAGGGCTATGGAAAATCTATGTGAAATTCTGATTTGATAAGCTTCCATTATTGTCTTCAGTGGAATTTTCTTCCAAATACAGATCAAGTTATGCAAATATAATCACTTCTTGGGCTTGTTTCAGTTTTAACTGTGAATTTTTTAAAGCGCTTACTGAGATTTATTTTCCTTTCACTAAGTGAAAAGCATTAAACAGATTTTTAAAAATACGGGCCCAGTCAAATTTAGTACCTTAAGTCTATTTTCTTAGCATATTTGAGACAAAGACTTAAGGAAAGCAATGAAATCAGTGTTTTTGATCAGTTACAAAAAATTATATAAAATAAGTGAATGATTAATGGTTACATGATCTCTCCAAGTAACATGACTTAACTCTTTCAAAGATAATTACTCAGAAAGAGAGATTATGGCCTTTAAAATTTTTCTCAGTGTATCTGCCCACAAGAATATGCATCAAATTCTTTCAACAGTCTAATCTTCTAGGTCTGAATAATGTCCTTCACAACAAGGTTCGGGAAAGCTATGATGATAGTTTGGATCTTAAAAGTGAACTTTCTGATGCTTGGGAGGGATTTGCAGGGCCACAGACACTTTTCAAAGTGTTTTTACTCCTTTATATAATGTGTCCAGCAGGTTGAGAGGTCTGTGCTTTGAATTCAGCCATTCTTTATTTAGCACCCAGGGTGGAGCAGGAAAGGCTATGCTTTCTTGACCGTATAATGCCCAGCTCAACAACATCCACAAAGTACTTTCTGTGGAAAGAGAATTGTCTCAATAGCACATAGTCTGAACTCAGTCACAAACTCTTCCTTCCATATCTGTTTTTTTGGACTCATGGAGACCTGGCCAAAATGTGATTTCATTGGATAGACGTTACATATGGAAACAGTTCCTTGATGGGGCTGTATTTTCTAATTTCTTTAATATGACTTGAGAAGGGTATATTAGAATGCCAAAAAAGAGGTGGCAGATAATAATGGATGATGACTCAATAGAAAGAAATCTTAATAGCTCAGGTGGGTATAGCAGTCACTATACCACTGCCGTGGTAGCTTCTGAAAAGTTTTCGATTTCTCCAAGTGCTTTCACATTTGCCAAGAAAATGGCAAGTACCTTTTAAATGTGTGAGTTTATTGCATTCAGCATCTTATCAGAAATAAAACTCAAATCAGTTTACTATGTAAATTATAGGGAAGAGGTACATTTTAGGGTAGTATCTATGTTTGTAACATATTTTCTACTTGGTTTTGAAGCTGAAGTAATAACTCTTTAGTGTCAGCCAAACTACCTTATATAATCTTTCAAATAACAGCACTGGCATCCAAGAACACAGGAAACACTCAGCAATGTAATTTCTAGTAAAGATAACAATTGTTTGTTTTGGGGGAAGCAACTAGTATTTCTTTATATCAAAATGATAGAATTAGAGAGGATTTTATGTTTAGAAAGTCGTTTCTTTCATCTTCATGTGGATAAAACCATAACGGATGGTATTAGTAGAAATCAAAAGTAATGATGTACTACTTTATTTTGTAATCACTACATTCTAAAGGAAACAACCTTTTTAAAGATTAAATAGTATGCCTCCAGGACTGGTGATGAAAAGCAGTGCTCCTCAGTCTCATCTCGGTTTTGCTCCTTATGGGGCACTACCTGGCCCTGTTGCTATTAGCTGTTTTCGTGATGTTTGACTCCACAGCTTATGTTATTGTTATTTGGAGTACAGGTTACTTAGTTTCTATCAATATCTTCCTTGTTTAATGTCATAATATCTTGGCTTGTCAAGCTTAGATGTCATCTCAGATCTCTTTTACAATAGGTTTGAATTCAACTCAATGAAACCAGACCTCATCTACCTATGCCTTTTCCTCCCCAGTAGACTCATGGTCAAATACAACAGGTCTGCATCTTTCCAATAGTTTTCTCTGTAACATCCAATATACTTAAGCCTCTACTTAGTGTTCTAGTAACCACAGAAAACAGATACTAAGTGCTGCCATTGACAAGACAAGAAGTTTAGTGCCTTTCCTCCCCCTCATATCCTCTGTCTTTGCTATTGTAATTCTTACTTCTACATCATAAAAACTCATTATTGCACTGCTTTCTATAATTATGATCATTTATAGATTGATTCTAAAAGTTTAAAACCAAAAACAGCATTCATACAATTATGATTATATAAGGTTGTTTACTGTAGCTCCAAGGAATAGACTTCATTCTCTGTACTGACAATCTCATGACCTCTGTGATCCTCAAAGAATCATCCCCCTTGATCATGGTGAAAAAGATTCTCTTTTCTTTTACATTTGAAGGTTGCATTAGTACATTTATACTGTTTCACAATCACAGTCAAGTGCTCCATGTTTTTCCCCATAGTTTGATTTAAATATGAGGAAACTCAGGCACCTGCATTTATTTTATATGGATCATATAAATATTATGGAATTGCTGACCAAGTCATGTGCCAGATAAGATTAACATGTCCTTGAGTTCAATGTTATGACTTAATGGACCACACAAATTATAATGTTCTTATTTTTTTAAGTTTTTATTTTATTTTTGGTTAGTTAACATGCAGTGTTATATTAGTTTCAGGTGTACAATATGATGATACATACATCACCCTGTCCTTACCCTCATCATAAGTGCACTCCTTAATCCCCATCACCAATTTAACCCATTCCCCCATCCACCTCCCTTCTGGTAACTACTAGTCTGTTCTCTATAGCTAAAGGCCTATTTCTTGGTTTGTCTCTCTTTCTCTCTCTTTTTTATAATTTTCTTATTTTTAAAGCTTATGCTTCATAATTTGCTTATAATTATGCTATCTTTTAGTCTGATATATTTTTTAAATGTTTATTTACTTTACAGAGAGAGACAGAGTGCAAGTGGAGAATGGGGCAAAGAGACAGGGAGACACAGAATCCAAAGCAGCTCCAGGCTCTGAGCTCTCAGCACAGAGCCCGGTGTGATATTCAAACTCATGAACCACAAGATCATGACCTGAGCTGAAGTCGGACGCTAAACTGACTGAGCCACCAGGCACCCCTAGTTTGTACATTTTTAATAATGTTTATTTATTTTGAAAGAGAGAAAGAGAGCATAAGCAGTGGAGGGGGAGTGAGAGAATCTCAAGTAGGCTTCACACTGTCAGCACAGAGCCCCATGTATGGCTCAATCTCACAGACAATGAGATCATGATCTGAGCCAAAATCAAGGGTCAGATGCTTAACTGACGGAGCCATCCAGACTGCTCTAGATTGATAACATTTTTGGTTGTGCATTTTTTGTGCGGCTTCCCCACTCCCCAGAGATGTTTTCTTGCCTCTGAGCCTTTGTATCATCAAGGGCTTTAATCTTCTCAGTTAAATAGTCTGTGTGTTCTAGAATGCGACTCCCTGCTTCTTTTTTTTTTACCCCAGAATATCTCCTCAACTCCTATCACCTCACCACACTTGGATTGATTATTTTCTAGGCTTTACCTGGAATCAGCCTGTGATTCTCTTTTACTGAACTTCTTAATTGTATTCACTGTCTTCTGAATCTATACCTTCTCTTTCTTCCTTTAATTCCTTCCATTACTATGTAACAGCCTCCAATAACTCATTTAGAAAACATGAGACCTTGATTGTCTTAATATATCTTCAGTATGCCCACACTTGATCAATAGTGTAGTTGGGCATAAAATCCCATTGCTTCTAGAATACAGAGTTATAGTTTCCATTCTTACTCCTGTTACTTTGAATATTTTTCTTTCAGAATCATTGGGATTTTTGTCTTTATTTGGAGATTCTGTAATCAAGATAATGTATATAGTTGGCAGAATTTAAAACACATTTATTCTGCCTAGCACTTAACTCAAAGAATTAAGATTCTCTTAAACTCTGAATTTTTTTTCTATTACTATGTTGATAAGTCCCTCCCATCAGTTTTCTCTGATTCTTCTTTTGGGATGCTTATGATGTGAATATTAGATCATCAGGATTTACTTTTGTCATATTCTGAAAGAATTCTCAGTTTTATCCCCTTGTCTTTATTAATTTATTTTAACTTTAGCAATTATATTTTCAATTTGCTAGAGTCTTTTTTATTCTCCATTCTTTTTGTTTTTGCACATCCCACCTTTACTCTCATACCTAATATTGAGGATGGCATGTGGTGCTTAGCACTCAATAAATATTAATTAATTGACTAAGTGAGAAAAGAGAAAATGGGTTATATCTCTTCTAACTTATCCAAGGATATAAATTAAGATGTGTTATTGTCATTTGGACTTTCTTTTTAGTTTTTATTTTAAAATGTTCTCTCGTGTTCTTTAAATGATCAGTTTTACCTGGGTATATTTCTCTTATTCTACTTCCATCACTTTAGTGGCTTAGCTCAAGTGTATGTTGAACAAAGGTTGTTCAATCTTATTACTAAATGAGGTTCAACAGGCGAGCTAAAACTCTATGCACATGGTTAGAGCTTAGACCCCTATAAGGTAATGTGTAGGGACTCCAACATCTGTTTCAAGCATCAAATATTTCCAAAGGATACAGAATGCCTTATATACTCTTGATAAACTTAATCAATCTTTACAGATTTTTTTGTGATTATAGAAAAATTTCCACTCCATTTTACAATTCAGAAAGTTGAGTTTATTTGAAAGTACAACTGCTTTAGAATTTGGCTAACCTAGGTTTACAGTTGGATTCTGCTTTTTACCAGCTTGATAACTTAAGATCTAGTTATTGATGTTTTCATCTATGAATTTTACATCATAAAATTTAAATGAAATGAAATATGGAAAAGAACTTCACACAGTGCCCACCTTACCTTCATTATTTAGCAACTTTCTTCCTTTCATCTTCTATCCTTCTTTTCATCTTCCTTTCCTTTCCTTTTTGCCCTCTTCTTCTTTTCTTACTGAAGCTTATGGAGTAAATTATGGTCAAGATGGCCCTGGGACACCATTTTTCTCAGGTATCCCTTTAAAATTTGGGAAGGCAGTCCTGGCAAGTGTCAAGGAAAGGAAGTAGTAACTTGCTTACTTCAAGGCAAGTGCATGGATAATTTATGGTTGGCTCATATTTATCTTTTTAGTAATTTTCATCATGATACTCTTTATACATAAATGGGCATGAGCTCATTTTCTTTTCTAGCTACACCCACTTATACAGTGTCATCTAATTGCTGGAACATTTAAGTAATTACCCACGCAGGCACAACTAATTGTTTAAGGTTTCTGTCACATGAGAAAATAATGTCTTTGAAATTATAGTACTTTAATAAAATATGTCAATTACATTGAGAGGTAAAGAAAGATTTGCCATTCACATTGTGGATTCAAGTTAAGAGCGTTAAACTTTTCAACAGTAATCTTCATGAATAGCCAAGTCATTGAGTTAAAAGGAAAGTATTTTAAAAATAATTTGTTAGAGCTGATGTATGACAGAGTAAACTACCTGTCACATTGTTAATTTAAGCAAAACATTTATGAGCAACACCACAGTATACCTTTGGTTAGAGACATGCTCCAATTCTGCCACCTTATCAGTGTTAGTCTGAGAATAATTGTATTTGAATTTATATACCAGGGCATGGTCTATCATTGCTTGGGCCTGAAATACTCTCACAACTTCCACAATATGCACTAATGTGCTTAAAAATATCTTGTAAATCTTCTTTTCTTTAAACTTCTTTATGGTTCATAATTGAACTGTGATCCTTACATGTAAGCTATGTCATGATTTAATATTAACCAAAATTAATAGCCAACCTTAAGCTTCTTTATCTTGGCCTACAAGCTTCATGGTTCCTTTGCATTTATAGTTCCCAGGCAGTTTCTGTTATTTAAAGGCTCTTGGGAGCAAATGTGTTCATAATAGAGTAGCACATAGCTAGCTTTTGTTCAATAATAAAATACAGGTCACCGTGAGAGATGGCAAATGTTGAGAAAAAAGTATACCTGGGTAACAGGTTAAGCCTGTGTCTTTTAAAAGCCTGTTATTCAGGAAGGAAATGATCCAGGTCTTAGGAGATATTAAAAGCAGAATAACTTTGGAGCAACAAGAGAAAAATGAGGTCCAGAAATGGGAGCGAATTAGGCAAGGGGAAAAAGAATGAGCCAGAATAATAAGTTGGTTAGTCTGTGGTTCAAGAACTTCCTTTCTCATGGAGAGAGACCTTTTATACAGGCATTAGAGTATATAATATTTGAGATGGTGACTTATATATACCTGATTTTTAATATCCACAAAGTGGTTTTACCAAAAATTTCCTGGTTTAACCTACTATATTTTATGTATTTGTCTATAATAATAATTATAATAATTCTCCTTTTCCTTTTCTTTAAGTTACATTTCTTTCCCTTTGAGTCAAGTCCTCATAATCTTCCCCATTTAAGTAAAAGAAAATGCCAGATAGTATGAGGCTTCAGCTCTAAAATGGACTGGATGTCTAATAATGGCCATGCTAAGTGCTGGGAATATAGATAAATTTGATCCATTTGATTCAAAATCAACATTTTGGCATTTATTTTTTAGCCAATGGTCTCTAAACCCATATTAATTCTTGCCATGTCAGTAGATGCTGGCTTTATTTATTCCAGGGACTAACTATCCTTAAAAGATGGCCCAGAGTTTTGTCATACCCTATAGGGTTAGTCTAATCCTAGTGCCAGGATGAAATATTGTCTTTAAGCCTCCCATTTTGAGAACTGACAAGTTGCCATAAAATAAGAATAAATAGAGCATGGGCACCAAGAAGGTACAGACAAGTTTCCTTTCATAAGGTGGATCTATTCCATGCTGTACACATACTCTGTGCTCTAACTCAAATTGTGTGTGTGTGTGTGTGTGTGTTTGTCTGTGTATGTGTGTGTGTTTGTAGATTGTTAAAAAGATACAAAATCTCTGCTTCCCACCTCTAACATTGCACCAGCCAAAATTTCTATGCTCTTGGAAGCATATCCTCAACTAGTTGCTCCCGGCCAAAGTCAAGCTAACGTGATATTTCCTTCTTTATGTCAGGAGGCTGCTGCCTTCTGGAGACATGGTGCACGACCATGACCATTTGGTCCTCTGACCATATCCTAAAACTTCCCTCCATGAAACCATGAAACTTCTCTCTCTGAAGAGAAGAAAAAGATGCAGGGCATCTGTGTTCACAAGAATTCCCCTTTCTTAAAGGTTAGCATTTATTATTGATACCCTGCTGTTCTCCAGCAGGTGTTCTCATACCACAAGTTCCCGCCTGACTACTAAACGCGGCTTCCCAGGCAAGGGAAGATTCTTCAGCTTCCTTCCTGTTAGCTTTGTGGGGCCTCCATAGACCCTACAAACTGTATCCAAAGCCAGTGCTTGCTAGTCACTTTCCCCTTTGTAGTTTTTATAATTCTCCTGCTCACACAAAGTACTAGTTGGTGATTTCATTTTGTGGTGAGGCAGATAATTGAGGGAGAGGAAAACAGAATTTCTTTCTGACCTACAGATTGATCATTTGAACAAACATGTGAATAAATGCTTCCTAGGCAGGGAGATGAATGGAATTTTCCATAGTGTTTGAGAAAGGAGGTCCCACTCCTTCTCACTCATGGTACAATTGGGATTTGAGTCTACATTATGTGAGCATTGAATGTGTCTTTAAGGATAGTATCTATCAGAGCTCTCACAACCAGTACCTCCTTATCGGGGTCCACATTCAGCAGATGTGTGGACTGTTACAAGCACAGGAAATATTCATATCAACAATTCATTCTGACATATCCTAAGATGAAGATAGTGCCCTTTTATTTCCTTTAGTGTCACTAACAGTTCAGCCTGCAAATCTTACCTCTCAAATTCATGTCTATTATAAATCAACAATATTCTACAAATTCCCAAGAGAAAGAAAAAATAACGGTATCTTGTTATTGTGGGGACAGCAAGTTTTGTTCAATATAGAACTCTCACAGTTGACTTGTTACCCTGCCTGATTAGCAATATTAAAATATAACCATCTTCTGTAAAGTGTAGGCATCAGAAAAATAACCTGGTGTTGCAAAAGTGCTATTCCAGCATTTTCTATGTTTCTTTGTGAGAAGGAGACAAGAGACCATATCGGAATTTGGATAATTGTAATCGTTGGTCTGTCAGTGTTAGTCAAATTACAATATGGAGAGGTATGTCTCCCAACTTTGCTTTGAAATTGACTATATTGCTGTAAGTGTGTTTTATCAAAGCATTTTCTGGGGCAACAGATCTGAAAACATAAACTTTATGTAGCATTGTTCCTCCTTAGATATTTTCCTTTAATATGTCCTTTCTTTTTGAAGATAAAATAAAAGTACATAAAAGAGTTCTGGGAATAGGCAGCTATATGTCATAAACACCCTTTACTCCCCCTCACCCAAGGCCCCCAGCCCCAGAAATTTGGAAATGATTTGATTGAAGTGATGACTGCCTTGATCTTGTTTGAATACTCCTCCTTCTTCATTGTCTTCTCCTCTCTATGGGAGGCAACAATCCTGTCATGGAGTCACTCCTGGGAGAGAAAGAGGTATTTCAAGCAACCAAATTTTCCAAACACAAAATTGAGACACATTGCCTGACAATGACATAACTTTTGCAATAGGGACTGTGTGCAAAGATCCAGAACATATGGTTGAGAGAGTTTTCTTATAAAAAGCAACTCTTAAGGCACTCTCTCGATTCTTATTCACAAAAGGCACACTCTTCCATCCTTTTTATTCTCATTTAGAAATACTACCCACAAATCAGAAGACTGACCAGTTTTCCTTCGAACATGCTGCTTTGCCAATATGAGGAACTCCCTGTTGACTGGAAAGTTAAACGCATAGCCATCAAGGAAGCAATGCAAACCAGACTGCCAAACATATTATGAATATGTTGCTCTTCTTTAAAATGCTAGTTGGTTTTTCATACTGGAGTATTGACTAACTGTCTGTGTTTGATGTATGGTTTACCAGCCTGATGTCGACTTATGGTTAGAGCTTAACTTGTTAGTTCTGCTTTTGCAGCCAATTCAGAATAACTACAGATGCCTCGAGATATTAAAATTGACTGCTCAAATGGACTCAGTGTGGGAGTTTCATTGGTTTTAAATTGATAACAGCTGAAAGAGTGAATGATTATAGTGTACATGGGCATAGGGCATGGCTCTTTCATAGGAGCTCTTGTGAACACACTCCCCTAGTGTGGGAACTTTTCCTTTCTTTTTATATCATAGTTATTTCTGAGCAACCTTGGGTTAAATTTTAAAATTGCACAGGCATATGCAGAAGCCTTCCGAAGAAATGATTCCTGAGAAACAGATAAATTTTGATGACGTGGGTTTCTATTCTGGAGGGAATATTTAAAGTTAAGTAGCATTCCATAAGGTGGTAATTGTGTCTATTTCCTACGCATCTGAGTTAAATAAGCTGTATAGGAAGCATAAACTGTCATAATAGAAGGGTTGGAGTGTTGTGTACATCTCTTTCTTCAACTCACACAAACCGAAGCTCCAAAGTGCCTTATCACGGATAAGTCAAACAAAGCTTCTTCTTTGCTTTCTTATTCTCCTAGGAGCAGTTATTATTGTTTTCATTATTCAAAAAGATGATCTGAACACTTTCGTCTCACACAGGGGGAAAAAAAGAACACAAAAGAGAAATGAGGAAACTTCTCTCCCCTCCTCCAATCAGCAATGCTTATATAAAAAGGTTTTATGAAAATGCACTTTCACAATTTAATAGTAGCTTCAGGGAAAAGCCCAGTAAAGAAAAGAATTCAGAGAAACTTTAAGTAGTTTATAAGAAAGAAATATCTGTTTATACATACCTTCTTCAACTTATGTTTTTCCGAGAGTTCAGTGCCCTTACTATTTAATACTAAGACCTAACTCCATTTTATTTTTAATTATTTTGAGCATTTTACCTTTGATATTCCATTAATAATATTAGAAGCATTTCATATAGCTAACTGATAGAAAACATCAATCTATAATAATAAGATTAACGTGGGGCTTGTTGAAGAAATATAAAGCCACATATTATGTGCCTCTTTCACATATTTATTTTTAAAAGGAAGAAAACCTGAAACATTGTGCTCAGTTAGCCTATCCCAAACATGAGATAAATACCTAGTGCTAATAACAATTTGTCGGATAAGAATTTTATTTGACAATAACACCGATGATGTATATATTCAGCCATGTAAGACAATCAAAATACAAAGGATGCTCTGATAGTAAGACAAAATAAACCACATATATATATATATATATATGGCTAATTTTTATAAGAGTGTGTGTTATATATTTATTGCTCAAATTGTGCCCCAGATTATAACCTGTGTACCTAGACTAAATCTTTTTTTTTAATAGTTTATTGTCAAATTAGTTTCCACATAACACTCAGTGCTCATCCCCACAAGTGTCCTCCTCCATGCCCATCCCCCCCTCCCCCCACATCCATCAGTCCTCAGTTTTTGTCAGCATTCAAGAGTCTCTCATGGTTTGCTTCTCTCCCTTTCCCCCACCATTTCTGCCCTTCTTCTCCCCCTTGTTCCTCCGTCAAGTTCCTCCTAATCCTCCTATACGTGCAAACATATGATATTTGTCCTTCTCTGCCTGACTTATTTCGCTCAGCATAACACCCTCAAGGTCCATCCATGTTGCTACACATGGCCAGATTTCATTGTTTCTCATTGCCATGTAGTATTCCATGGTATAGATAAACCACATCTTCTTGATCCATTCATCTGTTGATGGACACTTAGGCTCTTTCCATGTTTTAGCTATTGTGGAGAGTGCTGCTATGAACATTGGGGTACATGTGCTCCTATGCATCAGCATTTCTGTATCCCTTGGGTAAATTCCTAGCAGTGCTATTGCTGGGTCATAGGGGAGTTCTATTGTTAGTTTCCTGAGGAACCTCCACACTGTTTTCCAGAGGGGCTGTACCAGTTTACATTCCCACCAACAGTGTAGGAGGGTGCCCGTTTCTCCACATCCTCGCCAGCATCTAGAGTTCTCTGATTTGCTCATTTTAGCCACTCTGACTGGCGTGAGGTGGTATCTCAGTGTGGTTTTGATTTGTATTTCCCTGATGAGGAGGGATGCTGAGCATCGTTTCATGTGTCTGTTGGCCATCTGGATGTCCTCTTTGGAGAAGTTAGACTAAATCTTAAAATTACCCAATTTGGTGCCTTTCTGAGATGCATATGGCCATTGAATCATGCTTCATGATGTGACTGAGAACTTGTATGGCTAGCCATCTAAGAAACTACTACAAGAATTGACATTTTCATAAGGTCTAGTTCCCTTTGAAATGGAAGAGCAGGAGAGAGAAATTTTCATTCTCTTTCAACAGTTGTTGAGCTCCAATTTTTTAGTGATTTTCTTATCTACCCATATTAGAGAGGAGGGAGATTTTAGAAGGGATGTCATCCAAGCTAAACACATGTGAGGGTCATTAACTTGAATATATCACTCCTAATTTGTCCCTTTGAACTTGGAACTCAAACTCATAGGACGAAAGGGAAAGATGGAGGCGGAAAAGGGCTGGCCTCAGTTAACCTCACAATGAAGGAATCTATCATGCAACGAGAGGCTGAGAAATAAGAAAGCAGAAGGGCTGAAAATGATATCTTGAGGATATCTTTATATCTTGAGATTCCAAATAATCTAGATTTCAGAAAAGTAATCCCTCCTCTGGACTTTATCATCATTTGTACTACCTCATACGTTTCATTTCCTGAACAGTAAAATACTGTGTTTACATCCTTTGTGATTCCACATTTCAAATGCAGTGGGGCCTTGAGCATGTGACAATTTTCCATCTTAAAAAAATTAATTAGCTTAAGAGAACATTCAATATTATGTAAAGAATTTGACAGGACCTCACTTAATGTTTTTAGAAACAATTAATATGTCAAAAGAGGAAGTGAGAGCTTGTTTGGGCTATAAATACGTTAACATAATTACCAGTTGAAGAAGTCAAACATTTTAGGGAGAAAAAAAGCGAGGTTAGGCCCTCTTTTCAGCAAAAACAGAATTCCCAATGATGTCAGATATCTCAAATCCTCTCATAAGTTTCCTTTATTCATGTACACACTTGGCGTGCATGACCTTTAACCAGAAAGATCACATATTTATAGTATGAATGAATAATCTTGAAGGAAAGTAATATTGGTTAGAAATACACTGTTAACCACACACAAGGAGAGAAATCACATCTCTGTGTGAAGTTATGTTCAACTCAAGATGCCACAGGAATATGGAAAAAGTATTCCAGTAGTGGCTATGCAGTGTAAGAATATGAGTATTCCAAATGTGACAGTTCAGGGCCACATACCGGGCACAACGTTAATAGACATGCCTGTCTCATACTATGGTATGGAGCACAGAATGAGAAGCAGAAGTCCTGGCCAGGGAGCTGTGGCCTCAGAAGTGATTGATGAGTAGGAGATGGATAGTAGGGAAAACAGAGACCTCAATCTTTGTCCAGTACCAAAAGGTGGGGAATAAATATTCTATCCAAAGGAAATTGGGGATATGGGACACTCATTGTATCTGAGGGGTTTTGGAGATGGCACTGAGTACTTTTGAGGGAAGTTTTAGTGGGAATCACTTCCCTGTGATAACCCAAAGCCATCTGTTCCTACAATTAGTTATTATAGTATGAACACTACCAAAAGCCCAAAGGAAGCTTCTGTCTCCCAGATGCAATTCTCTCAGTCAAGAGTCTGAGAGGCTGGCATGGATGTGCGTACTGAGCGTCAATTTCACATACTGAGCTGGATCATAGACACTTGTCTGAGATCCGCTAGAAGGAGTCTGTACTAATCGATTTGGAATACCATCTGGAGCCTAGAAGTGGTCTAAGCAACCTCTGCTAGAGAAGGTTCCCAGCGTGCTGCCCTCATTGTCACCAGCCTAGAATCCTAGACTCCAAGAATATCTAATAAGAAATGCAGCTCATTCTTCGGAAAAAGAGACACTTGAACACAAAACTATATATCATCTATATCTATATTTATATGTGTAAATATATAAAGAATGCTTGAAATAATGAAATATATGAAAGATCATTTTCTTCATTGGGTGTGGATACATATGCTGTGAAGTGATAAGGTAGTGCTGACAAGCTCTCCCTCACTACTTGAAAGAGCTATATGTATTCTGTTTTACTCAGGGCAACAATATATTGCAGTCATTAAACCATAAAGATTGGTGAATTTTGAAGCAGATTTGAAGTCTAGTCTTGGCTCTGCTATTGCTTGCTTTGAGGGTTTGGACAATGTAATGAAATTTTCTGTCCTAATACTTTCCAGATAATATCTCCTATGATTATTGATGCTACACAAAGACCAATTAGCATGGCAAATAATAACCTGTTAACTCTTGTACACTACTTCTATTTCTAGTCTTTCTGTGGTATGGCATATTGGGAGTACTTCTCCTGACTGAAGAGTAGGTATTCTGAAAATTGCAAAGCAGACAAATTAGGGTGAGCTTTTTGTGGCCTTACATTAATAAAGACAATCTTTTGAGCATTCTCTGTGCCTCGTATTGTGCTTGTAGCTTGATATCCAGTAACAAGGATGAAGAACAATGATGCTGATATTTCTTTACACTTTGATTGTTATTTATATCACCTACTAATGTATATTCTTTAAATCACAATCACAATGTTCTAAGAGGATACAAAGATATATAACACAGAGCGTCCCATGAAATGAGTTAGGGTGATAAAGGTTCAACAAATGCGGCATAATATATCAAAAATCAAATGTTTTAGGGACAGTCAGGTCATGGATTTGGAGAAGTTACAAGTGGGAAAAGTGTGAGAAAGATTAATGTTTCCTTTATTCTGTGATATTTACACTGAGTCTTAGAGTATTTGGACATGTGGAGAGCTGGGTAAGACATTCAAGCACACAGCAGGATAGTATGGGAATGGTGGCTTGTATGAAATGTGCCAAGTTGGAGGAGAAGCATCTGTGGCAGGTATTTTGTGCAGTGGTGGAGTCATGGGTCTATATTTTATAGGCAACTTTATTATTCATTTAGAACTCATTATTCATTTTTATTTATTTGGCATACATTTATTGACGACGCATCATGTTGGAAACAGTGGACTGATACTGGGCCCAGAAAAATGTATAAGATATGATTCTTCCCTTCAAAGTTAGACACTCTAGGAGCACCTGGATGGCTCAGTCAGTTAAGCGACTACCTCTTGATTTGGGCTGAGATCATGATCTTGAGATTTGTGAGATCGAACCCCGCTGTCCTTGCAGAGCCTGTTTGGGATTCTCTCTCTCCCTCTCGTCCTGCCCCTCCCCCACTCATGCTCTCCTTCTCTCTCTCTCTCTCTCTTAAAATAAATAAATAAACATTTTTTTAAAAAAACCACCAAAATTAGACACTCTAGCACTGCCAGGAAAGAAATATTATACATCAAAAAAAAAGTGCTTCTGTATGCTGCAAACTTTTTCCTATTTTAGAAGATCAATAGATAGATATAATATGACATTAATGTTTTTTATCTAATTTTACTTAATTCCTTAACAAACTGAGCCACCCAGGCACCCCTAATTTTACTTAATTCCTATATAACCACATTGGGTCATGCCACAGCAGGCTTGGGTGCAAATGAAATAACACAGATATTAAAGCACAAATATCATAAGTCGTGACCCCACCTGTATAACCATAGGAACTTGGGCTTTATCTTTCTCCATGGTCTCCTTGGGTATTTCTGGAAGAACCTAGAGTGTATTGCATTTGATACCCTATTACGTTACAAACTACCTAAGGAAAGCACCTCACCATGGTCATGCAGCCAGTATCTTCTGAGAGATGGCTGCCTCAGTGCCTCGGTATTGTGTAAGAGCTTCCAATTCTACAAAACCTGCTACACGTCAAACAGTAGTCCTAACCCTCTGGTTCCCACAGCATTTTTAGATTCACTGTCTCTAGAGGAAATGGGAGACTGTTCTTCTCAGCCACCTGCATGTTTCCCCCTGATGTTTTAGGACCTGAAGCAACAGCTCTTAGGCTAAAATCTTACAAAGTGATAAAATGGCTTCTTTCCATTCCATGTGAGGTCCTCGCCTCAGTAGAAGTCACATCTACTCCCCAGGATTTAGCTGGGATACATGCACAACTTTGTCGTCTCTCAGAACTCCCACTGAACCCCACAAGCTCAAAATTTCTCTTAAGTCACTGTCTTTTCATACCTACTAATATCGATACTTTCATTTAGTCATCTGGGTGGTGAACATCATTTGCCAATTCAGTAAGCACACTGAGACACTCCATTCTACCTTTATGTGCACTCCTTCCCTGCAGAGGGAAGTCCGGCTAGCTGGAAAAGTAATATAAGTAAAGAGTATGCAATAAACCCAGAAAATGTGCAGTATATAAAGTGCATCTCACAATGAGATACCTATTTATTAAAACCTTTGGACAGCTTCAGGATAGAATAAGGTGTTTCAGAAGTGTTATCGCATAGTCATTTTCTAAAGGAAGGGCTGGGAAAAAAAATAGAGCAAGGGCTAAAAAAGAGAAACACTCTGTATTTGACTGGAAGCCCAAAAGAGACAAAATGTTTTGGAAACATGTGCATCTAGGCCTACTAATTTAGGCTCATAACTCCTTCTCTCCAATTACATTCCTGGAAATGTTTTTCAATTTCTTTGCGTAGAATAACCAGAGGACCACAGTATTCAGAGCAGTCCGCAGGGAACAGGCATACTTGCACAGAACTTACACCACACCTTCACAGACCTAGCCACCACTGCCACAGAACCACATGATTCCCCGGCTCTTAATGTGGCTTATTATAAAATCCTTTACCTGTCTCAAAGCACTTTTCATCAAAGCTGCTTTTAAGCTGAAGCTGAGGACCAAAGAATGCCTTTAACAGAATCCTGAAATAGCTTTTAACCCGAGGCTGAGAAGAGAAAGTGCTTTTAACCTAAAGTGCTTTCCTCTTAGGTACTTGAGCGTGTACCTAGCACTCAGCATTAGTAGCTGTGAGAACACCCTTAAGACCCAAATGAAAGAGACTCCATTATAGATATTCAAACCCGTTATATTAATATATTACGAGTAATATTTGAAATCATTAAGCAGTTTTACTCCAACTAAATTTGAATCTTTTCTTATTGAACTATGCATTCATGCAAATAAATTGAAGTCTTACCACCTGGGATTCTAACAAATCTATGCTGATATGAGGAAAAGTACAGTGTTCTTCCTGCATTTGACTTTAATTCAGAGTGAGTCGAAATTGCCACACCTTCTCTACCCTGAAAGAATCTTTCAACTTGTATCAGTCACTGAATGATCTTTCTAGCTTCAGTCCATATTTGCTGGGCTGAAAAGGTAAATTAAATCCTTTAAAATAAATTCACTAAATTATCTGACTAAATTTTAAGTCTCCAGTTTTCTCCTCAGACTTGTCACCCAAGCAGACATAAAAGTACTGGTTTCAGAGTACACATGGTCCCTGACTTACAAGGGTTCACCTTAAGATCTTCAGCTTTATGATGGTGCAAAAGTGATATGCGTTCAGTAGAGCGTGTGCTTCAAATTTTGAATTTTGATTTTTTTTTCCTGGGCTAACAGTGTGTGCTACAATATCCTCTTCATACTGGGCAGTGACAGAGAGCCATAGCTCACAGAGAGCCATGGGACTATAAGGGTAAACAGCCCGTGCACTTAACAACCATTCTGTACCCATACAGCCATTCTGCTTTTCACTTTCAGTACCATCTATGATCAATTACATGAGACATTTGACACGTTATTATAAAATAAGCTTTGTGTTGGGTGATTCTGCCCAACTCTAGGCTAATGCAAGCAATCTGAGCATAGTTAAGGTAGGCTGAGCTAAGCGATGATGTTCATAGATTAGCTGTAGTAAATGCATTTTAAGTGTACGATATTGTCAGCTTACAATGGGTTTATCATGGCATAGCCCCATGGTAAGTTGAAGAAGATACATATATAGTCCCTATTGAGTCAAGTAAGTAGACAAACTCATTGATAAAAGTCTTAACTTCAGAATAATTACAGTAAGTTTTGTGATTAGGCAATTGAATTTCAGGGACAGTTTCCTATTTTAAGAATATAAACTGTACATAAAATGGGGAAAAGTGGCAAAACTTGATGTATTTGAATTTACCCTGCCCCTTTTTTTTGCTAATAATTCCAGTGAAATGAAGATAGGCAAATGAAAATCAGAAAATACCATCAATTCAAAATGTAGATAATCAGTCATTGGTATACAATATATGAGAATATACTGCTATATAATCATCCAAATTGCACTAAAGCAAACTAAAACAAAATGTATTTCCCTCCAGCTCACCTGACATTGGCACAATCTTTAGATGGAAAATGCATTCTTTTGCATACATTGTTTTCTCTTATCATTCATTCTTTCATTTATGTAGTCATTTGGCAACCAGAAGAGAATGTAGTAGAATGCAATAGAAATACAAAGGGAAGAAAGTATATTTATCTTGTTCTACTGTATATAGTTTCCTTTACCTTGAATATTCTTTTCCAGCTTCCTTTACCTAGTAAACTTGTATTCATTTTTGCTTTTCCAGCTCAAAGTTACCAACTCCATGAAGCCATCCCTGTCTTCCTCATTCTGAATTAATCCTCTCTTCTCTTTTTTCCCCCAAACTGTAATTTCATCATTTGATTATTTTATTGTCTTTCAGCTGGACTGTGAGCTCTATCTGGTAGACTAAAGACCATCTCACTCAATTTTCCTTCCGGGATAGTTGTAGCCTGATAAAAAGTAGAAATGAAAGGAAGCAGGACATGAAATCTTTTGGTGACTTTACAATTACTGTTTGTTTACAATTTCATGTTCCTTCTGGTGGAAACTTCTGTCCATGGGTGCTCCTTTGATGAGCCAGCTCCTCTCACCAGCCTTTCACAACATCAGGCTATCCTATGTTAGGTTCTTAGACTTCTCTTCTTTTTTGCATCCTTCTTCTCAGAGTACTGGTATTATTAAAATATTCCAGGGCTGAAATATTCCAGTCCTGTGGCTTTCAGATCTATCTATAGGCTTTCTAAACTTAAAACTTCAGCTTCATGCTCCAGACTCTCAAGACTCTACCCTTGCATGTTCAAATGTCTATTTGTCATGTCCTGGGATGTTTGGTTGGCATCTCACATTTATCTAGAGCAACCCTTGATTCCTTGGTTCTGGCATGTTCTCCATCTCAGGAAATACCACTACCATTTGCCAGCTGGAGTCACCCCCATCTCTACTTTCCTGCTCTGATCAGTAAATCCCACCTTAAAATAATGTTCTAAATTCAACTGCATTTAGTCACTCCCGTTGTTACCAGCCTTCTCTAAGCACCATTATCTCTCCCTGAAATACATCATCAACCCCCTAAGTAGCCTCTGCTTCTTTTCTTGACTCTCTTAAATACAGTATTCATACAGCAAATGAAGGATCATTTAAAAACATAAGTCACATGATGTCACCCCTACGCTCAATAATTGCCAATTACTTAGAATAAAACCGTACTTAAAATATCTGATGACCTTCCTGTGACCTACTGGGTTCTACCTGCTTTGGCCCCCCAGGCTACATTTTCAGTTTCCTCTGCGACCATACTTCCTGTTTGTCACCTCACTCCAGGCACACAGGCTTTCTTGCCATTCCCCTACTGCACCCAGCTTACTCCACAGCCTTAGGCATTCGCTGCTCTTCTGAAAGCTCTCCTTGTGAATTGGCGTGATTCATACCTTCACTTCTTTTGATCTTTACTCAATGAAACGCCTCTCCTGACAATGCCTCCTTGTAGCTCTCTATCTCCGTCTTACTCTATTTTCTCCTAACACCTATCACCATCCAATATTATCATGCATGTATTATATATTAATGTATTTATACATTAATAATATATATTCATGTGCTGCTTAGAGTAGACAAATATTGAAAAATCATTGCTCACTGTTCCATTTGAGTTAATAAACTCCTTGTTGAAGATGCAAATTTCTTCCTGGCTGGTGAACTCACCAAAATGCCCATTGCATTACTCGGCCCAAAACCGAGTTGAGACTTATTTCCATGAGAGTTTAGGAGTCTAAAAGAAGAGACCAAAGAGTACTTCTCAGAAGTATTGTTCAAGGATGAAGACGAAATCATGAAAGATTGGGACTGCTGGAAGGCTGAGAATGAAATAAAGAAAAAAAACAAAACAAAACAGAAGAAGCTGGAGAAGAACTCCACCATTCTATCTGGATAACAGTAGGTCTCTCTTGAACTTCACATTTGAGCTGCTTGTGTCAAAGGATGCTATTCCTGCATTCAACTGTCCAACTTTGATTGGAGACTGCAGACCACGGCTTACCCTTGTTTGGGGATATCTTCCCTATAGTCTGGGTAAATCTCTTGAGGTCCATCTTTCCAGAGCAGATATTGTCATTATTATGTTAGCTTAATGAGCTGCACAAGGATGAATAAACATGTGGGGGGAAACTATATACAAAAGTGTATATATTTAGAATTTCTATTTATTTAGAATTCCAAAGTACTTAAAAGTTTAAAAAGGCTGCTTTTTTCCTGTATTTGCCTCTTATGAGAAAAAAAAAATCACAAGTAAACAGGACAATGAGAGAAATTTCCTTCTCTTCCAGAATATAATAGAGGGAGAACTAGCCCAATTTTTGTTATCTGTGTATCAAAAAACAGGAGCTGATATTTTTAATCAAAACCCCAAGGCATTGTAAAATAACACAGTACTTTCTAAAGCACTTAATATAGATAAAATTTGGTAGTTTTATCACTAACCATATTTTTTGGCACCTTAGTTCAAAGAAATAAGCCATCTGTAAATTATAGTACTTACTCAAACATTCCTCCAAAAATTATCAGTAAAGTTGTGGTAAAATTATATGATGGGGCTCATATGGTGAGTATTTTAATGGAGAAGAAGGAAAAGTAATAAGGTTGAAAGTGGGGAAAATATACAAGAAAAAGTAGAAGCAGGAGTCTTTGATAAGTAACCTGAAAGTTTTAGTCTAGAAACCTACTCTCAAAAAGAAAACCAAATGTTACTTACAGTTTAAAATCAAAGGATGAATTCAATTAAATTGCTGAAATTATCCATGTTGAGAATATTACTTTTGCCCTTCAGTGTCCACTGTCTTTCCCTTATGGCAGCCTAGCAGCCTATTGGGAAATGACATGCCCGTGTGTGTAGCATTCAGCGGTAAGGTGAGGAATATTCCAAGTGCATCCTACGTACTATAGAAGCTATTAGAACTATGTTTTCTCTTATCCTAACTCCATTTTGTAACATAATCTCAACCAATTGAGTATCCTCTGTGGGAAACTCCCATCTTGAGCAATTGATGAATATAGACCATTATGACATTGTTGGGGGAAGGGGGGGGAGTAGGATGTTAATGTAAATAGCATCCTGACCCAGCCCTCAGAGGTAGAAGACAATTGCTGTATTTTCTGTTTCTTATTTCATGAATCTCCTGTGCACCTTAGATTTGACACCTCTCCAACCTCCAGTAATTTCTTTGAGTAATTAATAAGTTACTTTGAGTTCCTACTAAATTCTTTGAGCTCCCTCCTACTCTCATTCCTCAATATCATTTGAATAAATTCTTTGCTTAAGAGAGCCTCAGTGTTTTTTTTTTTTTTTTTTTTTTTTTTTTTTTCCATTTTCAACCTTATTACTTTTCCTTCTTCTCCATTAAAATACTCACCATATGAGCCCCATCATATAATTTTACCACAACTTTACTGATAATTTTTGGAGGAATGTTTGAGTAAGTACTATAATTTACAGATGNGTGGGCGGTCTGGGGGGGGGGGAGAAGACTGGGGGAGGTCTAAGCCATTCAGTTTGTTATTGTTTCCTGTCCCCCTCTATGTTCTTCATGTATGTGTAATTTTAGGTGCTTTGTATTTCCTTTTTAAAATTTACTAGACTGGCTGCAACAGCTCTGTGTCCTGAAAGCAGAATAATCATTTTGAAAAGCATGTGGAGACTGTCTCCCTGGGTAAATTATGAGAACACCGTCACATTATTTGAACATTTAACTGCCTCTATTGAGTAGTTTTCCTCATAGTTTTGATTCATTTGGAATCTAACTGACAAAGATCCCATTACTGGGTGTTCTTTCCATAATTTGTCAAAAAAAATGTATCTCAGAGATGAGGCAGAATGAAGCTAATTTGTAATCGGGAAGACTTAACCTGGTTATGCTGACGAACTAACTAAATCGGTCAAAAAGTTTGAGAGCTTAAAGATTGAAACCCACCATTCCCTATTTAAACTCGAATTCATTATGTAAACAACATGATTTATAAGTGCAGTCATGTGGAAGGTCTATTTGTTTTTCTCACCAAAAGATGCTTTCAAAGAAAAATTGCTGAAAATGGATTTTCTCCAATGTGTTGCCTGCCACCCCTGGTAGAAGTGCTGAAGCCGTAGAAGGAAGACATAATGATCACACTAGCCAAGGCCAGAGGCATTTGTGGAGCATTCCAAAAATATTGGCACCCCCGAGCAAGAGGTGTTTTCTAAATACAAAAAGTTGTTAAGAGAGGAAGAAAGGATTACCAGTGAGCCCACAGATGGGAATGTAGGTAGGGAGTCGGGACCTCGGGGTTCTGGACCATTCCCTTTTGGGGAATACCATAAAGAAGAGGAAAGCAGGAAGAAGCTTTACTGTTGTGCCAGGACAACTGGCATGGAAGTTTAGTGGGCAAAGCTAGTTCATTAGTGTTTACCAAGAAAACAGAATACTCTCTCTCTCTCTCCCTTCCCCTTTCCTTTCACCATTTAAAGATAGAAAGTTCTGTGGTTCAAACACATTCCTGTAATTTAATGGTCCTCCTTGGTGTATCAAACTCTGGACTGTATCAAATTTACAGATAGGTGGTGACCCTACAACAGCCCTTAAATTTGACATTGACATTGTAGCTAAATCTTGATGACTTATTTTCCTTAGGTAACACTTTTTACTTTGCAAAGTCATTTTATGTGCATCATCATCTCCTGTAAGTTATATGATCTATCACTTTATGTTGAAGGCTGATGTTGTGGTCAAGATTCTTTGCATTGTAATTGATAGGAACTTGTCCAAACTGCAAAAGTAAGGATGGGATTTATTGAACTACTTAAGTGAAAAATCCAAGGGATAGCTTCAGGCATGATTGGATCTAGGGGCTATCAAATCTTTATTTCTTCCATCGTTCAACTT
Organism: Crocuta crocuta; assembly: GCF_008692635.1. Taxonomy (NCBI): domain Eukaryota; kingdom Metazoa; phylum Chordata; class Mammalia; order Carnivora; family Hyaenidae; genus Crocuta; species Crocuta crocuta. The sequence continues at coordinate 11,582,378 of NW_027530545.1, read as the reverse complement.
GTTTCTACTCTGTTGGCTTAATTCTTTAGTATGTCTTCCCAGAAGATGGCAACAGAACTTCTGGAAGCTCAGACTCATCCTAATACTTTAGCAACTCCTGTAGAAATAAGGCTTCTATTTCCCAGCAGCACTAGAAAAAGCCTTAGGATGTATTTCACTAGATCAACTTGGACCATGTGTTCATGTCTGAACCAATTACTATGGTCAGGGAGAGGAAATGCATGTTCATTCCTGGGGCCAGAGGTGGTGGAGTCAGCACTACTGAAGCCAAATGGTAACTGATATGAGAAAGGTATCATCCCCAAAGAATAATCAGAATGATCTTACCAGAGAATAGGACAGTAGTTCTAGGGCCAATAAAACCAACAGACATCCACCATACTCTTCCTAACCAGTGCCATTTGTTATCAGTGGATCTCATTGAGCTATTTAGCCAAAACTGACCCTTTCTATTGTGAGTGTAAGCCCTCTCCTGAAACCTTCTGGCCAATGCTATGTTCATGTTCTAGTCAAGTTTATTTGGTTTCAATAAGCAGAAGTTCACTCAAAAGTATTTAAATAAAATGGGAATTACTGTCACAATGCAGGATATGTCATAGCACCCCATGGAAAGGATATATGATCTCTGGAGTTAGGCAACAGAAAGTGAGAAGCTAAGGTGTGTCTGCTTCATTTGCATCTCTCTGCAACTTAGTTCCTGGCCTAACTCACCCATTGCACATGGCCATCTCCCCAAATGGCTGCCCCTGGCACTCTGTGTCTAAATCTAGGCAGTCTTACTATTCAGATCCCTGGAACTAACTACCTCAGTTTGTAGTAATCTAGTTCTAATTCATTTGAAGGAGAATCTCATTGGCATGGCTTGGATTCTATGACAACCTTTCATTTAAGCAGCTTTACCATAGACACTAAGTTCTTGAATTGCAAAGACATATTTTCTTGGGTGAGCATAACCAGTTTAAAGAGATGCTAGATGTAAGAAGAGATTTTTTGGCTTTTTTGGTAACTAATGAAAGCAAACACCTCCCTTCTGTCTAATGCAGTTCGTCATATCTAGGCTCTTTTGTAGGACACTACTGGCAATTAGGAAGGAGTTTTTTCAGTCAGGGATTGCCTGCACTTGCCCGGACCACCCAGTAAGTGGCAGGGATGCACCTCCCCCACCTCCCACTTTAGACCTACAGTAGCCAGTAGCACCTCATCCCCTCCAGCACATGGTGGCAACCAAAAACACCCTGGGGTTGAAATTCTCTCTTATCCACCCTACCTCAAAATCCTTCCCAAGTTCCATCTTCTCTAATAATTAATGAATTCCCAGCACTACACTTAAAGCAGGAGTCCATTTGCTGTTTTCACTCCCTCACCTTCTCTTCAAATCTTTTCCGCAATCATCTGCTTTTCAACTCCCTTCTTCTCCTAAAGCCATTTTCTCTCATGGTCACCAGTAGCCTCTGAATTGCCAAAATCCAATGAGAACTTTTTACTCTTGTCTCCCATCATCATTCTTCTGCTTCTAAAATGCTTATCCTTATTCCTGAATACCAATTTCTCTATTCTTCTCTAAACCCTCAGTGTTCTGCATGTCGGTCTCCTTTAATCAAGCAAGAAACTTGGAAATCCTCTCTCTCTGGTGGGTTGGCTCGCCTTCTGCATCCAGTTTACAAATCCTACAAAATCACCCCTTGGCTCCATTGTCTTTGGTTAGGTTCTTACCTTCCTTCTTTCCTTAGAGCCTGATGTGCTGTAACTGTGGACGCAAGACTCCATATTTGGGGGCCTCGGTTTCCTCTCCCATAAAATAAGATTAATAGTATCTACCACAAAAGGGTTGACAACTGGTGTAAAGATTTAATAAGGTTAGAATATATAAAGTACTTTGAACCATGCCCGGCTTAGTGTAAGTGCACAACGAAGCTTCACTGTTAATACTACACACACTTGCAATAGCACCAATTACATGATATTGAAAATGTTTGTGAGCACTGTCCACCACCACCACCCCAGACTGTAGGAGATGCTTCAGGCATCACTGCACAGTGATGGAGCTGGAGCACAGTGCCTGGCCTAGAGTGGACATATGATAAAGTCACTGAATGAATGAATCAGAATTTGTATTCTTTACAATATCCAGCAAATGACAGGTGCTCACAAACTAGACGCTAAACTGAATTTGATAGAATAGAATTAATCTTGAGAGAATATAGAGTTAAAAGCGCCATAATATTAGGTAAAGCATAATGAGTTAATTTTAAGGGGAGGAGCGCCTGGGTGTCTCAATCAGTTGTGTCTGACTTCGGATCAGGTCATGATCTCTGACGTCTGTGAGTTCAAGCCCCACGTCAGGCTCTGTGCTGACAACTCAGAGCCTGGAGCCTGCTTCAGATTCTGTGTCTCCGTCTCTCTCTGCCCCTCCCCTCCTCGCACTCTGTCTCTTTCAATAATAAATAAACATTTAAAAAAATTAAGGGGAAAAAAATTTCCTTTGGGACTCCTCCTTAGGGTGGAATCTAGACTGATGCATAATTCCACATTCCTAACATATTCAGAATTTTTTCCCTATTTATTTGCCCCCCTGCTTCAACTTCTATGTCCTGTCAATTCTCTTTGTTCTCATTCTCATGGCATAGCTTAGGTCACCAACAACCTGGACTCCTGTTACCATCTTTATCAGTAAGCTACTGCTGCATAACAAACAAACATAAAATCTCAGTGACAAACAAGAAGAAGCATTTATTTCTGACATGTCTGTGGGTCAAGTGGCCTGGGGCAGGCTTGACTGGATAGCTCTACTTTAAGCTGCAGATCTGTCTAGACTTGTCTCCTGACAGCATTGGCCTCAGATCTGCACCATATGTATTTATTCTGGAGCCCAGACTGAAAGGGCAACAGCTACCCAGGGAAGCTCTTATCTTGGCAATAGCAGAAAAGCAGGCAGGTGAATAGAAATCTGTAATGCCTCTTAAGGCCTCCATCTGGAACTGACACATTGTCATTTTTACCCACACTGCATTGTCCAAAGCAAGTCTATAGCCAAGTCCAATATCAGTGAAATGGTGCAAATCAGTGTTGCCCACGTTAATGAGTTTTACCACATAGTCACACAGCAAAAGAGATGAATGTATAAATCTAATTCAGAGTAGAGAAAAATTGTGAATGATGATTAAATTTGCTACACTTCTATCCTCATTCTGGCCTTTATAACACTTTCCTAGGCAATCATATCAGCCTCTTAGCTGATCTCTTTGTGTTCAGTCTTCTTCACAACATGTGCCTCCATTTGATCATGAATGTTTCATCTGTATAGGATAGAATACCCAGTTTAAAATGACTTATATTATGTCACATAATAAGAAATCTAGAAAAAATGTTCTAGATTTAGTTCTTCAATGTCATTGAGGTCTCTTGTTTTTTGTAACCTTTTAAAAAAATCCTATTAGCTTTTGTCTGCAAGCTTGTTGCCTCATGGTGTTAAGATTGCTGCAGTGGCTCCACATATCACATGATTGCACAGTGATGTTCAAAGCAGGAAGAAAAAAGAAAAAAATGCCTTAATACACCCCTCTCCTTTGATTTGGTTAAAAAAAAAATCTCTTGTAGTCTCCCAAGTAATCTCCCCTTACATTTTATTGATCAGAGCTCTCTAACCACCCAGAGTTGCAAGGAAGGCAGAAGCCAATAGGGGACATTTTCAGGCTCTGTGTTATGAATAGATCTAAAAACAAGAAGTTGGGGTGGCAATAGTGTATATATTAGAAATCATTGGTACCTGCACAGTTCAAATAATGTAACCTACCTGACTTAATATTTAAGACTTCATAACACCATCTTCATCTTCTTTTAAAGCTTAATACATGAAAATTTCTCTAAGAAAGAGTGAATATTTCCCTCAGCACATCTTATTCTTCCTGTCATTGTTCCCATCACTGATATATTTATATGCCTTTCTTCCATTTTCTCTCAATGGCCTTTGATCCCTGCTCTTACCTCTTCAAGTAAGTCTTACTTTTCCTTAAAGATTTATTTCTCCTCTGGTAAGTCTTTCATGGGCAACAAGATGGTTCTGATGCCCCACCAAATGCTCAATGAATATTTGTGAAATAGATTTGAAGCATAACTTCCATTAGAGGGTTGTGTATTTTGTAGCAATTCTTCATAACTATAATCTCTAGCCAATTTAAATGATTCCATTGGAAGTTTTGGGTTATTTTTCTTAAATAGTATTTTATGTCATTTTGTCTTATAGCAGTGGTTTTTTTGAACAAACCTTTGTTATTGAAGAAGTATTCAAAGCAAATACCCATGATTCTTTCCCACTTGTCTACACTATGTTGATATTTTTTGAGCTTATAATCTTTGTCTCTTGGATGAAAATGTACATTTTCATATTGAAATATATTATATTGTCACTTTAGCCTTAGTTACTTCCTTCCTTGCTGGGTTGTCCTTAATTTAAGCCATGACCTTTTCTAAGTAGTGGGTGAAAATCATGCCTTCCCTGAAGTCTCACCACATTCGATTTTGACTACCCACTTTGTAATATTTCACTTACCATTCGGTTTTGCTGCATTTTACTTTTCTCCCCACTTCTACTACAAAGATTTTTTTTAAATTTATCAACAACCTCCACTGCTGATTAACGCAATGTCTTATAGTCAATCATTTAATCAATGTCTGTTGAACTTCTGATATATGCCCAACATTATCCAGTTACTAGGGACCCAGTAAGAAAGTAAATAGGTGTAATCTAGGTGTGCCTGGGTGGCTCAGTTGGTTAAATGTCTGACTTTTAATTTCATAATTTCACAGTTGTAAGTTAGGGCCTGCTTAGGGCTCCATGGGGAGTGAGATTCTCTCTTTCCCTCTCCCTTTGCCCCTCCCCAACTTGTGTATGTGCAAATAAAGAAAAAAAGAAGGGGAAGGGAAGGGAAGGGAAGGGAAGGGAAGGGAAGGGAAGAAATAGGTATAGTCTTTACTCTCCTGGGTTTTGCATTCTAATAGTGGAAACAAGTAACCCATAAACACAATCTGATATTCCAAGTGGAGGTAAGTGCTCTAAGGAAAGTAAAACAGGGAAGTATCATGGAGAGTTCCTATTGCAGTGGGGCCATGAAAACAAATGGGTAAGAAAGGCTACAAGACACCTAAGGCAATGGAGTTTCATACAGAGGTCATAATAAGTGCAAAGTCCCTGAGGCAGGACTGTGCTTGGCATAGACAAGCATCAGCAATGTGGATAGGGTGGCTGCAGGCAAGTGATGAGGGGGAGAGAGGAGAAAGGAAGCAAATGAAATCAATTAATGGGTAGAAGGGCAGGTCACATATTGCCTTGGAAGTTTCAGTAGGGAATTGGAGTTCATTTTGAACAATATGGTAAGCCCTTGAACCTTCTAACTATTTGTTTTATCATCAGTAATAACCATTTATGCTGTTTAAAAAAAATCTGGCAATGGGTGGTGGTGATAATTACACAAGAATGTACGTGTAAGAATGCCGCCGAACTGTACATGTAAAAATGGTTATGGGGGAATTTTAGGTTATGTATATTTTACCACAATAAAAAATATCTATGGGCGAATTCTGTGGGCCAGAATCTGAGCTAAGCACTAGTGACTATAAGAACACATAGGTGATGTAAACACTCAGAATCTTCTTTGAGAAAATACATCCCATATATTATAAATGTAAATACACAATGCAAAGCAGTATAAATCATTGTACAAATGAGAAGACTAGGGTAGGATTTCAGAGTGTGTTCCCGGAAGCATTAGCCTGGAGAGATGCCCTTTGAAATAAAAGGATCTTACTCAAATAAGTTTGGAAATAGTGCATCCTCCAGCCCCTTGTGGAGATTCCCAGTGCATGCTGGCATATCACAGGCTGTAAACTACACAGGAAAGAAACTCGTTTAACTTTGTTTAACCCAACATTGCTAAACTGTTTTGATCACAGGCTTTTTTTCCCTCCCAAATTGCCTATTAACATCCCCAGGAAATAGTATTCCAAAGAACTTATGTCAAAAGAGACACAAAGCTGAGATACGAAGAAAAGAATTTGTGGAGAAAATGTGGTTGGAGTGGAGCTAGAAAGGAAAGGAGATACTTAGAGTAGAGAAGAGGAAGGGCATTCCAGGCAAGAGAGATGTTAAGAAATTCACTTCAAAGTAAATCTCCTGGAACCTGCGTCTTCAAATATCATTGACCCATGGAATGAATCCTTCAATATACTGATAAAATTATGATTTTGGTGATTGCTGATAAATTTCTTCTAAAACAGTCAATACACCAATTCATTAAGATTAATTATTTTGTAGAAGTTTTCTTAATCCCTTGTCATCATTTTATAAACAACGAAGTTATGCCCAGAGAGACTATCACTTACTCTGTCATCCCTGCCTAATCAATGGCAGAGTGTTAGTTTTCCTTCTCTGGGGCCAGAGTCTTGTTCCATGAAGGAGGGGGTTATGGTCTTTGTACCTCTGCACTGGACCCTTTGGAATTAAAGCAAAAAATCGATTCCTATGCAAGACACAGATTTCAGCCTGCAGTGGATATGGAAACAGAATCAAATTAAAGAACAACGCAATCTTGGATTTTAATGAAGCTCATCTTTGTTTCTTTTGCAGATCAAATTTTTGGCTCTCATCTGCACACAGTGTGTGAACGTGAAAATTCCACAGTTCCACGGTTTGTAAAGCAATGCATTGAAGCTGTCGAAAAAAGAGGTGGGTAACTGAATATGTAGCAATTTCCCCCATTAGCGCACCCTCTAAACAACCAATGCTCAAGTTAACAGCGCCACTTGATTTGTCTGGGAAGCCATGCAATTAAAACTTGACTTTTGTTAATTGGTTAAGAGGATCAGGTTTCTTATTAACTTCAGTTTGTTTTTACAATAGGGACATCAGTAATTCCCACTAATGTTCTCTTTTTTTAATATTTTGTCTGTCTGACATGTTGTTGATTCAATCGCAAACTTCTTGTTTTCAAGCCAGTGATAAAACATTCATAAAATATCAGCACTCACAGTGTTAGAACCCTCCTAACATTCATGCTGATAGATGTTGTGCCAGAACAATTTTTGGTAAGCCCCCAACATTACCCAAGTGAAGCAAATAGCATTCCTACTTGCAAACAGTGATATCCCATCTTCTGTGTGTTTCTGTTCAATATAGAATATGGCTAACTGGTTTTCCTAGAACAATTAACAGATGCACCTCCAGTGTTAAGATGACCTTTGGTTCCTATATTTCAACATTCTGTTCTTCATCTTAAATTATTTCATCTTACCAAAGGGAACAGAACAAAACCCAATTGACTCATCATTTCTATGCTGGTCTATCTGTGGGGTGTTTTTCCTTCAGACTATGACTTCATTCATTCAAGGTCATTTTCCCTGAAAGATACATACAGTAGATGCAGAATCTCAAAAAAAATGTATTGTATAAAAATGTGAAGCTTCATCACCATCTGTTACAAGTTTACAACATATTCCTAGGATCTAGGGGGATATATATCATGTAAAAGATAGAGGTGTTTTCAGAAAAAGAATTGGTGAATCTATTCCCATTTTCAGCTCCCAGTCTCTTAAAACAATAGAATCAAGGGGGAAAAGAATCTTTACCAAGTTATCTACTAGGAAAAAGCCATTTTAATTCTCTCAGTGTTACCTGGCTTTATTATAGAAGCATAATAAAAATGGTCTGCAATTTCCAACTCCTGGAAATTCATACTTTAATTATACTGTAAGGACAGCCTTGGGATCCTATTATTCCCATATCAGTAGGGAATGAGAGAATAACAAGAAGGGGATGAGTGGGTAAGGAAGGTAGATAAAGAAAGTGGCTTTGGGGGAAAGCGTATCAACACATCAGAGAGAAGAGCTGGGGGCTCACAGAGAGTAGAAAACAGTAAAAGCAGAATGAACACAGAAGAGGTATCTGTGAGGAATGGAGTCAATTGGAGTTTAGAGAGAAATGTGTTTTTATTGCATGTTGCAATCGCATTTAATTTTATAAGTTCATAATTTAAGAATAAATATTATTTAATAAGTACTTAAGGCCAAAATGGATCACTGAGAATGTTATAATGTTATTATGGCCAATAGCTAAATTATCATCATTTTCAGGAGATCTTCATCCACTTATAAATACTCAGCCCTGACGGTGTGAACACTCTTATATTAGAGCTAATATCCAAATAGGACTTTGGGGGGAGCTGTACATAAAAAGACCTGTGCACATATAAAAAACCGGGGAGGGGGGGCTCTGTACCTCTTTGCATATGTACATACCCTAGGCAAAATGAAAACTCTGCTAGGTATAGCCTTGTGGTATGCAGATACCATAATATTGTAGTGTAGAAAATATCTATAAATAGAAGCTGTATCTTCTGTTCACAGCATTTGTTGGTGATTTTTAATAAAATAAGGCAATGTTTTTGCTGACAGCAGCAATCATATCTAGCATTATATTTCATTGTCCCAGTGTTTACTCTTAAAATGAATTTGTCGAACCAGCACTAAACAGGCACTAATCACACATATGATTATTAAAATAAATCCTAAGCATTTTAATGAAACTCAAAGACTTTACAATTCCACAAAGCAACTGATAATTCAAAGCACTTTGGCAGCGTCAGCTTAAAGGAACTCTATGGAAATGTTCAATAAAAACTCAGAGGCACAAGATAAACCTCTCACATCATTGCAAGATTTACAAATGTGTACTTTTGATTATATTTTTCTATGATCATTTTGTTGGATTAATATTCTTACATTTATACGCCAATTCTATTTACTCAAAGTGTTGTTTTTACTAAATTCTGGCAGAGAGCACCTTAGGACCGAAATAATTTATGTGAATCTAAGTCCAATGTTTATGCAGGCTTCTGATGACATTTTATGCTGGGGTTGGTATTAGGAAGTAGCATATAAAGGTGCCAAGTTTCTCGGCACGGCTGGGACTCAGAGTATCTAGAGCCCTCCTTCTAATGGCCAGATCCTCTTCCAGCCAAGATCCTCAACTGTGGAGTCATGGGAAATGCTCATGGACCAGTTATGGGAAAAGCACATTTAATGAGAATTGTGTGTCTACTTTCACACTCTTAGGGAAGTGTCCTAAAACAAAACAAAACAAAAACAAAACAAAACAAACAAACAAAAAACCTCACTATAGTGTACACAAACTACTATAAAATGATTTGTTTCCTTTCTCTCTTTTTCTTTTAAGATTATTGCCCCTACCTTTACAAAAAATTCATCCTTAAATTGTAGCTGTATTTTTTAATGTTTATTTATTTTGAGAGAGACAGAGAGAGAGAGAGAGAGAGCGAGAATTCCAAGCAGGCTCCATACTCAGCACAGAGCCAGACGTGTGGCTCGATTCCATGACCACGAGATCATAACCTGAGCCAAAACCAAGAGTTGGATGCTTAATTGACTGTGCCACTCAGGCGCCCAAATAGCTATTTTTTTAAATGCGTCTTACATGCTTGATTTTGAATAAAACAGTAGCAGGGAAGCAGTTCTCACCATTGATTGACTGACTCATTCATTCATTAATTCATTCATTTGTTCATTCATTCATTCAGTTATTTGTCTTACTTGTTTGCAATTGACAGAACCAAATTGCTCATGCTCCCATTGTCTCCACAGGGAAACTCTACCCAGTGCGTGGCATTCTTTACTCAACCCTGGTAAAGTGATATTAGTCACATTTTAAATTTTGCATGCCTAGAATAAAATTTATTAGTGAGCCGAATGTAAACCAATTTAGCGAATAACTTGTTTAGTGTGCTTCCTTATCTTGATTTGGTTTCCTTTACTCCTCTTAACCACCAGGGCATTCTCCCCCTCACCAACTATTATAACCAGATTAAAGTTATTTCTGTGGTTTCTGACATTGTCTGCTCAGCCTAAAGAACATATACAAAACTTGGAAGGAACTTGGAAGGGAGCGTGTTACCCTTTAAAGCTCCTCCAAGTGGTTTATTCACATTTGTGTCGCCTTTACAGTTGTAGACCATATACTATAAAACCTTAGTTTGTGAGCATAATTTGTTCCAGAAACATGCTTGTAATCCAAAGCACTCATATATCGAAGTGAATTTCAAGAACCATTGGCTCAGTGGTGACCATGTGACATTCAGCATCACGCACTACTCATATTGTAAGACATCTCTCATTTATCAAGTTCAAATGTATTAGAAATGTTTGCTCCTCTTGCAGAACACTCACAGAACAAGTTACTCACAATCCAAGGATTTACTGTATATGAGAATCGTGAGTAGCCAAAGAAAAACTCAGTTTATATTTCTTCTTCTAAAGCAGTTTCTGTGAAAATATTGAATCATTGTTCAGCTAATGCTCAATACATATGATAAGGTGACCCAAAGCATGAGATCATCTGAAGCTTTTCTTTGAGGTCTGGGGGAATAAGCATGCAGAGGGAGGCATTGGACATACCAGTGGTATGTAGATCTAACCAGCGAGAAGTCTGTTTTTTCACTACTTTATGGAAGACTTTGTGTTGTCTAGCATGACCCTAAAGCGGGCAGAGATTGCTTACTTACAAATAGGATTATACCTGTATCTGCCAGAAGACAAAGTCTTAGGAGATGTGACAAAGTATGTAGTCTAAACTCGTGTAACTCGTTTTAAGACCGTAACCTATCATTCTTGTTATGTAACTAGCTGACAACTAGTGCATTACTGAGAAAGAGCCATACACAATACCAATGTAAGCATTCAGTAAATGTTGTTTGAATGATATAACCAACATCAAGTGTTTATTGTATTTCCACAACAAGCAGCTATTTACTGCCGACCCTTGTGTCATCTTCCATACTACAGCTGAGAATTTACAGGAAATATACATTAAACAAAAAGATCTGAGTACCAAACTATGGTGAGTGTTATGAAAGAAAAGAATAGATACTAGAAGAGAAAAATAAGCATTACAATATTCTGGTTTAAGGTAAGGGGAGTTTGTCTGCTTAAAAATCACATAACAGGGAGTAGGGAGAAAGAGGAGATACTAGTGAAAGGGCACAAAATTGCAGTTATATGGGACAATGAATCTAGATATCTAATGGACAGGCATGATGACTATAGTTAACAATATTGGGTTAGATACTGGAAATACGCTAAGACAGAAGATTGCAGGCATTTGATCACACACACAGATTAGTAAATATGGGAGGAGATGATATGTTACTTAGCTTGACTGTAATAATCGTATCAAATCATCAGGTACACCTTAAATATATCCAATACTTTATTAAATACTAATTAATATTAAATATGTTTAATATTAATATACAATTAAATATATGTTTAAATGACACAATAAACCCTGAATAATAAGCACATATTTGTCTCGCGTTAGCCTTCCACTAAGAGTAGAAGTTTAATTTCACCTTATTTGCCAGGTTATTTTCTTGACGTATTAATGCAATGCAATACAATGCAAGGAGTCAGTTCATGTGACCTGCCCAAAACGCATGCCTTAATGTTAAGCCAGTGCTTTTTCCACCCAATAATACCAAACTTTCCCAAAGACTTCTTTTTATATAGTAATGGATAACGAAAAAACATATTTCCCTTCTACATATATTTTATATGTCCAATATATTTTTGTTTGTAAGGGAATAAGACTGTTGGACTAATTATCCAAATTAATTCCATTTGGATTAGGCATTCATCCTTTGGAATATGGTTTAACAACACGTTCTCCCTCCATAAGTTTCACTTCTAATCACTATGCCCCCAAACTATGAAACAACATTGAAATGACACAGATCTGTTGCAAACAATGTGAATGTACTTAACACAATTGAACTGTACATTTAAAAATGGCTAAGATGGTAAACTTTATATTATGTGGGTTTTTTTAACCACTCTTAAAAATAAATGATACCAGGTCTTTCAAATTGGGTGATTCCAGCTCTAAGCTACTTTGCAGAATGTCTCAGCAGAAGCTAATCAACAAGTTTGTCCTCTTTCTTTTTGCTGGAACACAAAATACTATGACAAGAATGATACACAAAGTTACATTTTTGACTTGGTGCCTAAAAGCCACCCTGGGATCCATAACCTTGCTTTAAAGATTTAAGAAAGACCTTTAGTCTACTTCTGAGAAGGTCCTTAGCCTCAAAAACTTTATCTCTCAACTTGACTTCTTAGCAGCTGTTATATTTTTTTTGCTGTCGTTTGTTTGACAGGATCCAGTTATAGGTTCCGATGTCTGTTTAAAGAAACAAGGAGGCTGTTGGCTTTAAAATTCCCTCATTGCTTGTGTGATCAGCATTTTCCCAGGCTTTTCTACATAGTTTGCCAAGCAAAGGGACTGACCTTTTGTAGCAAACACTTTTTCATTTCAAAATGCTCACTTTGATTTTTGTCCCATTTTATGCTCATTCCAAACTGTTTACAACCCACTAAAAATGACTGTGAATTATATGTTTGTGTAATGGATTCCTTTTGTGGTCGGAGTGGAATGTTTACTTTGAACAATTAGTTATCTTTGGGTAGATTATAGCAACTTGGAAAAAAGAATGGCTAAAATTATTATTATACCTTAACTATTTCTTTTTGGTAATTCCTCTGCTATTACACGAAGTTTGAGAGAAGGTCACATGAACAGGCCATTGGCATTCCAATGGGGGAATATTTGGACATATTTGTTAATATTATAAGAAGGCATAGTTATATACCTACATCAGGGATATCCTTATCTGATTCATTAAAATTTAGAACATGGAATACACATAAATACATGGGTATTCACTATATATATATGTTATATTTGCATATTAGGTAAGGCATGCATCTAATGTATTTATTATACAAATAATATACATGATTATAGTATCACTATTATGCTAAGATATACCAAGCATTATAATTGTTAATATAATTTCCTGATACTCAAGTCAGTGCACCAGTCTGCCTCTCAAGGTCCTAGCAAGTGTTCACTTGCAAAAATAAAACTTTGCATCGTCTTTTCCCAATGCCTGAGAATCCAGGCCCCTAAAGTACAGATCAAATTGCCTTCACTAGACAAGCTTTGCTCCCAGTTCTGCTAATTTTGTACTGTTCATTCTTTCCCACTTTGGGATAATCTATTATAGCTGGATCCAGGCACGCACGAAAGGCGGATACTTCCACGAGGAATGTGCAATTTGTACTGTTTAGCTTGTGACGAGATTCTTGAAAACTTTTATGATTCTATCTTGCTCCAGAGAGACTTCTGCTTGCTCGTTTTATAAGCAATGAGTGAAAAAAAAAAGAATAACAAAAACAAAACAAACTGATAAAAATTACATGCTCAAAAAAAAAAAAAATCAAGAGTTCAAGATAAGCACTTTTTCTTTTTCCCCAGAGAATATTTGTGGACTGAACAAAAATGTTTCTGAGGGCACTGACCTATGTGTTGGTCGGTTTTTGTTTTTGTTTTTTTTTTTTTCCATGCCTAAAGTTAGGCATTCGCATGCAATTCCAAAAGAGCCGATCCCCAAAAACTCCATGAAAGTTTGCAGCAAAATTTCCTTAGGTTTTACTTCTGAGTTGAAATTAAGTCCAGTTTCGTGCTTTTGTGTTTTGTGCTTTGTTTTGTTTTGTTTTGTTTTAGTGCAACCCAATGACAGCCACCTTCCTGACAGCTATAGTGTTGTGCTAGGTCCAAGTTGAAATTGGCTCTTTAGGGTAGTCACGCTGGGGCCTCTGTGTCTGTAAGAAAGCCACATTCAGGGCTAGAGGGGAAGACAAAATCAAAAAAGAGTAAACAGGAAACAGCCAGCAAGAGTATAAAAGAGAAACTGGAAAAGACAACCGAAAGAAATCAGAGATGACAAGGTGGAAAGAAAAAACACTGCGTTTTGCAATTAAGAAAACAAATGTGGATAAAACGGCAATCTTGTGAGGTCTAGTAATGAAGAGAAGACAGTGATTGAACCAGTTACCAAGTCGACCATAGTTACCTGATACCTGCTTTTCTGTTCCAGAGAAATTTATTCCTGCTGAAGAAAATGCTCTTTAAGTTAAATCTTTCCATGAATAGCAAGCTTACTCGGAATGTTCACAAATTCTGTGTGTTCACGTGGTTAGGAATTAACTCACTGTACTTATTAATGACATTTAATGGCATTTATCTACATCTAGCAATACACAACAGTCTTATTATCAAAAAGAGAGCTTAAACATAACAGAAGTTAATGGAGGAGTAAGTGTGCAGTTCAATAACCAGAGAGGCTATCTAACATATCCAGCAATGTGGCTCTGGTCACATCAGTCAGTGGATATTCCCACACTTTTGCATCCAGAATGCATGAGAATAAATAAAGTCTCTTCCCAGATAAAGCCTGAGTCTAATTTCCAACCTCCACCCCCACATCCACCCCCATGCTGAAGTTTGGGTTCTTACCATACTTTTCCCTTTGAGTCAGTGGGAAGGAAATAGAGCCAAACGTAATACCCTTGGAAATTAGTCTCTTTTTTGTGTGAATGAAGGATTTAAATAATGCAACACCTCCTCATGTTGAGATGTAATACTCTAAAATATCCTATAGTGGTATCATTTATATGATGAGAGTTCTGGGTCTGGGAGTTTTTCTATTATAAGCCCCCATATTCAGAAGTTAATAGTTCAACCATAAAAATAATCTTGGCTGAAAGTTGGCAGGATGTTTTAGCCTAGAAGGAAATGTTTACAAAATTTGAAAAAAAATCACATGCATTTGGAAAGCTTTCAGGTTTTCAATAAAAAGGCGCAAAAAAAAAAAAAAAATAAGGCAGACAGAGATTTTCAAATATTTGTTGCCCTGGAATTCAAAAATGGATTTGTAGTTTTTAAATAGAATTTTTAAAAGTTCTTGTTGCATGATGTGAAACAACTGATTAAAAAAATAAATTATCAAAACTCTCACAGAGTGTGTCACTTCATTTTGTGAGACGATCTGTTGTTTATTGAACAAGAATCTATACATTCTATTTTTTACAAACATATCCCTAGAGCTTAAAAATTTGTGATAATTAAGAAACCTTATATTAATTCCAGAAGCTATGAATGAGACCAAAATACTGTGCTATACTCTTTTGCGGGTTTCCTAATAAACAATGTTTCCTTTTAAAATGTCTAGTAAAGAATTTCCTTTTCCAAGGAATTTTCACACTTTCAAATACGTCGTGTCCAACTTAAGCATTAATCATTGATCTGCATATTTAGTAAAAAAAAAAGGCATATAGATTTCAGAAGTAGTTGCATGGGTCTGTATAATTGAACATGGCATATTTCCTCTTTGAGTATTTTGGAGTAATTTAGCCATCCCCTGAAAAGATTCATGTCTTAGAGATTCTTCTAAATTCTGTGAAAAGTTATCTAAAAGTCTAATAGACTGTGGAATTAGAAGTATTTTTCTTGGGTTCAAATAATCTTTTCCTTACTAGTTTTATACCTTTTTGCAGAATTTTATACTTTTCAAGCCACCTCCTATTTTCAGTTCAGAAAGAAAGGGGGACAGGACACTTTGAGAGGAAAACTGTGCAAAACCAAAATAACTCTAAAATACTACTGGAAGAGTACTTGAGCCTATAGTAGACTATAGATCCAAGATGTAAAATCACAGTGTTTTCAAGGAAATAAGAATGTTCTGAGATTTAGAGTGAAAGCATAGCTTATAGAAGAAAAATATTTAAAATATTACCTTCAGTGCATGGTCTGGTACTTGATATAAAGAGTATGAATTTATTTTTAACTCTTCACAGTGCCAGATACATAATGGGTTATCAATAAATGATGAATGAATGGATTAATTATCTTCAACATTGCTTGAATCTTTGCGGAAAGTTGTACAGCATTGCTTCACTTGCCTATGGTTGAAACCTAGATGGTCAATGACCAACAGTGGTTGATTGAATGCAGCTGTATGATTTGCATGGATTCCAAATCTGCTTCTTAAACATGTAAACAATTCTGATAATAGTATATTATGTTGTTCTAAATGATATTCTTCTCCATCTGTACCCAACTATGCTAAACATTTGAAGGTATGTTTTCTTAAAGATTTTATGCTCCTCAGTTTTGGGATACTACATTTAAGTGCACCATGAAGCAGCTAATGGGATACGTGTTCTCTACTCATTTTTATCAGAGGAAGTCATATCCCATTAGTCATTGTTTCAACAGCAATAACCTGCTGTTTTTAATCAAGTAATTGAACGGCAACTATGATGTATAAGTGACATGCCTAAGTATAGTCAAGAGCAAGTTTGGATCTCATGACCCACATAGAGAGTGGAAAACCACTTCTTCTCCTATATTTATTTTTTTCTTTTCGTTTAAGTCAGACTTTGAATAACCTGCTGGTGCTGTTTTGTGTTAGTTTACTGTCCTGTGAACATCTCATCTTCTTGATTCAGCATTTATTTTCTATGTAAATCTCAAGAAATTTTTATTCTAATGATAATATTTTGAGTTGAAAGAGTCTGTCAAAGAATTTGAAATAAGATATATATGGTCAACTACAAAGAATTATCAATTTGAGGCTAATGAAGATGATTTTGCATGATTTTGCTATTGGATATTGATTTTATTTTCCCCAAATTTACTTCACAGCAGGAAAGTTAAACTCTGCTGATACTATTGAGAGCTGTCTAAAGACTTTGAATATACCAGTGCCATTAAAATATGACTATTATCTTTCTCGTTTTAAAAAATGGTGCTCTTCTTGTTATGTTTTACAGTTTTGGCCATTTGGGCTAACTTAACTCTTTAGGCTTCCTACCGGGCAGTGGACTACCTAGCACACAGTACTGTAATCACTGTAGTAAGGTTTCTTTCCTTTTGTCTTAAAGGTAGGCAGTTGGCATGTATTTGAAATTGCATGGCATAATATTGGAGTCCATGTCGTTAACCTAGAGTTTGATAGATTAAGAAATGTGCATTTTCCTCTGGATTTAATTCTTGAGTCTGGTATTTCTTTTCCCATTCTTTCTGTGTGATCTCAATGATACCAAAACCTTCAAAGGTGTCTTCAATGACTTCAAAATTCTATTTGAGAATGACTTCTCAAGCAACGTTTTACTCTCAGATCTGAGGTCTAAGAGCAATCCTTCTTGAATTTTCCTCTGGCATCTGGAATTCAACTTTTGCAATCAACATTTATTGCTTTACCTAACAAACCTATTCCTCCTTTATTCCTTAAGCCAGTCAATAGCATCATGGCCTATTTCCCTAAAAAGAAACATGTTTGACATTTTAGATTGTTCTCTCTACTTTCATGGAGCATCACCAGGTCTAATAATCTCTCATTTTTTACTATCTCTTGAATGTGATTCTTCCTTTTACCTGTCATGGCCTTGATTAGAACCCATAATTTCCTTTGAAATCTCCTAATTAATATCATTGCCTTTGTTCTATTTTCTTTCCAGGCCATCCTTCTCAATGATGACAACATTATTCCCCTTAAACACAAGTAGAATTGTATTATGCCTTCTTAGAATGCCTCTTTAATGGTTTATTTTCCTCATCTGGATAAACAAAATTTCATATTAATTGTTCCAAAAGCATATTTCCTCGGTCCACTGTCCAGCATCATATTCTTATAAGCTGTTTCCTTTGCTCCAGGAATATCAACTACATCAAGTTTTCCAAAGATGGAGATTTTGTCCATGTGCTATTCCTTCTCTCTAAGGACCTTCTCCTTACCTATCCAACTGCCACATTCACATTCATCCTCTTGTGCATAGGCACAAAAGTCCCCTTCAAGGAATCGTCTGATTTATATCTTCAACCACCCCTCCATGGTTTCTCGAACATTATTAGGATTTCTTTCCACAGTGTTCTAGTGACAGCTTTGCTCTCCATAACATAGCCCCTATTTGGGGCTGTAATGGCTGCTTTCATTACCTGTATCTCCATCTAGAATATAAGTCCATGAGTCTATGCATTGTGGCTGGTTCATCTCTGTCTCCTCAGTGCTTAACATACCGAAGCTGGCTTATGGTAGGGGCTCAATTCATGATGTAAGATTAAATAGATGAACAGATGGATATTATCCAAAATTCCTTTTTCATCTCATCCATCCTTAGAGAATTAAATCTCATGTACTGAAGATGCATTTAACTGATAGAAAAGATAGTGATTAAATGTCTCTTGAAACACAATGTCAAGTCATATTATCCAGAAAGTAGAGAAACCACCCTAAACGTGAAAGTAAGAGGAGTTCTTTGATTGCTTGCACCATGGGCAATATGTATCTATACCAACAGCAATATCTATATCCATATCTTTGTGTATACCAGATTAGTAATAGTCTATAACAGGGTAAGACAGAAATAGAGCAATGACTCTGGTATTCACAACAGGTTTCAAAAAAAAAAAAAAAGAAAAACCAGACTTTCTCATCCTTCATAGGGCAAAATCAGTCTCTCAACAAATAGTGTTAAATTATTTCATGAACTTGAGGGATTCAGCTAACTACAGCCAATTGGATGCTTTTGAGATCTATCAGTATCATAAGAATAGGACATCTTTCTGGTTCTTTTATATATAACCCTCTGGGCATTGTGCCTACTTCCCTGTAAGTTTGTGTATAATTTTTCCCATTATCATCCCCTAGGTCTCTTTCACCGTTACCACTTTCCAGGCAATCACCATCCACTGAATAGCCATGTTTCTGATGATCTTTTCCCAAATATATTAGCTTGCATTATTTAAGGCTAAATCTCTTTTTATTGTTTCCTGCTCATATTTCTAAACTCCTTAAGTCCATTTGTATGATTCTTTTGTCTTCACAGATGTCCACAGTGCCTCACAATTTAGTATCATCAGCAAATTTAATTAATGCTCTGTTTACCTCTCTTTCTAATGAAACCAGTCCCTTGCTTCATTTCATCATACAAAGTAAAAATATATTGGCAATAAAACAGTCCGAAGAAATGTTCCCTCACAGTAGGAGGGGAAGTTAAGGATACAGCAAAGAACCGTGTGGTGAGGAATGGACAGGTCAGCGGGGTGGTGAGCTAGTTTGCTATTGCCCTAAAGCAAAACCTTTTTCACAGCAACCACATTTGGCAGGTTGCCTGGGTTGGTGCTGGGGTGTGTGTGTGTGTGTGTGTGTGTGTGTGTGCGCGCGCCCACGTGCACGCTCGTGTGTGTGTTCTGGAAGGAACTATATTAACCTGATGCAGGACCTTTTACTAAAAAATATTTATTAATATATGAAAAGCATATTTAAAATTGTAAATACAAATACATACTCAAGCTAGTAACATTTGATCCATAGTGTAGCTGCAAGTCTAGCTCTGGATACATACATCTGGATATATATAGATTCACAACCATTTTCACTGGGCTTTGTTTAACTTTCACTACTGTCTAAATTTTTATCTCCGTTTTTAACTTGATAAGTGGTTTAAATCCAAATTATCCATTGGGATCAAATAAAATTCCTTATAAATACCAGATTTCTAGAATAAAGTAAGAGAATTTTTTATTTTTGTTTGGTTGTAGCCAATAGACAAATGTCAGTAAGAGAAATATTTTAACTTCTAGAATTTATAGGCTAACAAGATGAGCTTAATCAGAGAAATAAGCTTACACTTGTTAACTTTAAGGTGAGCAAGTTCACATTCAAAGAATTATACCATTAGTCTTTGAAGATGTGGTCGTATAGATGTGGGGTGATTATGTAAGGAAAACAAAGATGACATTTGTTAAGCACGCCCTATGTGCCACACATAATGCTAATACTTTCCAACATGAGTCAATACTATAGATTTGACACCTATATTATTACCTGATGTTCCATAGACTATTCCAAACTCCAGTAAAATCCCTTAAATATTTGCCATGTTGCATATGAAGAGTCAATCTTTGAAATATGGATCAATTAGTATAAATCTATTGACTCTAAGGAAGAAAATTCAGGTTTATCCTCTGATTAGGACAGACAGATGGTAGACCAACATCTCTATTGGTATATATAGAAGACAACGTATGCTCTCAGTGTTGAAATGAAGTCTGAGATATACTCTACATATACTGCAAGGTCACTAGAGATGTCATCACCAAGGGATGATATTAACAAAATAGTGACTGGGAATATTGTTGAGTAGTCACAGCCTTGTATTGTTTTTCTAGTGAGAAAAATCTGATGCATAATGCATTCTTATGCGAGAATTTTCTCAGATGCCAGGACTTTACAGGCATAACTTCCATAAGCTTTAATGGGAGTTTCCTGCCAGCACCTGTTACAGTTACAGAGCTCTTACTTTTCACACATAATCCAAGACTGGCGTGGAACACTGACTTGGAAAAACTGTTATAGTGAAAACTTCTTACGATGTTTCCTCACATATAATGTTCATCTTTTAATTCTTAGTCTGATATATGTATGTCCATGTTTTCCTTTCAAATTCCTTTCCCACCAGAAAGGCTTTTCTCACAAGCTTTTTATGGATAGGAGCAGGTAATTACTCCTGAAATCATTACTGCACTACATGCTAACTAACTTGGATGTAAATTAAAAAAAATTTAAATGCTTAAAATGCTTAAAATTTCATATTTTTAAAATTAATTCCCACAAATTACATTACAAAGGAAAACAATTACTTTATCTGTTTAACTAAAATTGTTGGAGATTGCACAAAAATACTATTTTATGCACAATAACCTCCCTTTTAAAAGGTGTTTGAAGTCTCCTCTGATTTGCTATTTCTAACACATATGGCATATAAGAATGAAAGCAAAACTTTACATTCAAGCTCCTGAATCATTTTGTCATCCTGTTTGACAGCATGGTGTGAAAGGGAAATGGTTTTTATTTGTTAAACATTGTCAAATGCTTAATTTGTGTTCCATATTTATATCAGGTATTACAACTAATGTTGGTAGGTTGGGTTAAAGTTGGAAGGAGTCTGAAATCCTGAAACCATAAAAAGACAATTACAAACCTGTTAGTGAAATTTCTCACAGGGGCAAAACTTGGGTCTGAACAAGGACAGCTCCAGGACAGATAAGGATGTATTCGGGGTTGTCATTTGCTCCCTTCCTTCTTTTCTCTTTGCTAAATGGTTACATTACTCTACAATGTCCCCTTGAACACAGTGTCTGACCTCCAACACCTTTCTCCTGGCAAACCTGCCTCAGGGATATCACTTATACCTTAGCTTGAGGTTCAGACTCTTGGGGTGCCTGGGTGGCTTAGTCGGTTAAGCGTCCGACTTTCGCTTAGGTCACGATCTCGCGGTTCGTGGGTTCGAGCCCCGCGTCGGGCTCTGTGCTGACTGCCAGCTCAGAGCCTGGAGCCTGTTTCAGTCTGTGACTCCCTCTCTCTCTCTGACCCTCCCCTGCCAGCTCAGAGCCTGGAGCCTGTTTCAGTCTGTGACTCCCTCTCTCTCTGACCCTCCCCTGCTCATGCTGTCTGTCTGTCTGTCTCTCTCTCTCCTAGAAATAAATAAATCATTTAAAAAAAATAAAAAAAAAAGAAGTTCAGACTCTCTTTTAACACCTTTGAGTGTTACCTTGAGTACAGTTGTTTTAAAAGGTAACAACAATTTAACATTAAATGTCTTTGTCTCCTATTACAGTTTTTTCCAAGCACTGGTGAAGAAAGGATTTTATTCTGTCTTGTGATTGATAAAGTAAGGAAGGCAGTCACACTGACACCTCTAAAAGCATCCTGTGTTCCCAAGCTTACTTTCCTCCTCCTCTAAGAGTTTTGCTTGTAGCATACTTGGCTCTAATTTTGGGCAAAATAAGGTCATCATTTTCTTTTGACATTCCAGTCAATGAATTCATAGAAATGCATTCATTTCTGGGTATAATAGTCTTTATTAAGGGCTGTTTGAAAACTTGAGAGTAGATTTGGAATCTAGGATCTCATGAGGCTGCCATCGTTCAGAGCTATTTGTCTCTTGCTGATGAGCCTGAGGCTGAGTTACTTGGGAAGACTTAGGCCACTACAGGGATGTAGCCAGTGGTCTCTAACAGGTAGCTCCTCATGCAGTGTGGGTGCAGAAGAATGACATGGTGCAAGAAGTCTCCGAGACTGTGTTCTCTGCAGATGCTATGCAAACAGGAGAGAGGGCTGGTTTCAGAGATCTCAGGATTCCAAGAATGAACAATGTGTCTCTTCACAGAATTTCAATCTGTAGAGCAAAGCCCTATGGGTTTATATAAGCTCAACTTTGAACCTCAGTTTAGAGCATTAGACTCACCTAAGTGAAAAAAAAAATCATTGTAAAAGTTGTCTCTGAAGAAAGATAACTTATTACACTTTTCCCATGATGGAAAACTATTATGATGATAAGAATGAATTAAGTTTAAGGATAAAATGTGTTTAGACAAGCTGAAAAATACACTTTCCCTCCCCTGGATCTTTAAACACAGTAAGAATACTCCATTTCCCTGTATCCTGGTGTATCTGAAAATAGAAAATCCAGGCAGGGTAAGCATTTAAGCATTTGGATAATGGCTACTACCCTTTTGGATTAGCTTGAAACCAATATAGGATACTCACTTCCTCCTTCTGTTTCTACCCCATTATGTATTACACTTGCCTCATCTCCTGTCCTGCACGCTACACAAGTGAAATTTTATTGTATTATCTGTCCTTTTAGCTGAATTCTGCTCTCAGGACAAGATCTAACAGATTAATCTACATTACAGTGCACATGTTTATTGAGATTTGATGTGAAATCCTTCCATGGGAGTTAAAGACAAAGGAATAAAATTCCAATTGCATAATTTTACATATAAGCAAAATTGTGTAAAGGGACTACTTTAAGACAGAGTTATTATCCCCAAACTTCTCAAAAGATGTCTTAAATATAGCCTCTGTAATTTATGTTAAGATGAAACTTGGGGACCAATGACATGAAGGCCAAGTCTTCAAATCAATCATCTTTCACTTCTAACTTCTACAGCACTTCAAGAGTCAGCTGTAATGAATAGTCATGGCTTTTCTAATATTCTTAAAATCTAAAATCTGCCAGCCAACAGGGGAAATGGGGAAATTGAGACACTATTGAAATTTCATACAATGGAAAACATGAGATGTCTTTGTAACTCGGTTTCTTACCACTTAGAAAGTTACCTATGTGAGATGAACACTGAACTAATAAACATCAACACATGTAACACGCCTTAGTTTCTGTGACAATGGATCAGAAAGAAGTGATAGATGGTAAATATATATACACACTCACAAATATTTCAATAAGACTTTTATGTAGACCTACGTGACAAAATTCTCCAGAAGCAGGAAATCTGGTTTGTATTATACTAGCGCTAGATGAGTTTAAATAAGAGAAAAATTTGTATTGGAATGTCTTTTTTTTTTTTTTTAAGTCAACAAGTAATGTTTTGAGTAGCTGGAGTGCATGCAATGCTTTACTAGATGGTTAACAGCCCTCTAGTAGTAAAGCATGAAGCTGAGAGATAGGTCTCTCCTGCACCACTGAAAGAGACCTTGTCTTCCCTTTCTTCTGTATGGTGTGATAATAGAAATTTAAAAAGCCGACTTCAATACTAAATTTGGGCCCTTATCTACACATTTCTTTCTGTACAAGTCCTATAGTCATGAATAACAATGGTATAAGTTGTCCAGGGATACTTACAGCTTACAATTATGTTTATGTCTTTTCAGCTCTATTCCAGAAAACTTGTATCTGTATTTCCAAACCTGGGTGTGATCTGTCCAATGATAGAATAGTTTGTAAAATACTTAAATTTTAAGATTTCTATTGTGTCTCATAAAGATTTGGAATTTGATATCATGGGTCTTAAAGTATGTTTCAGATAAATTAGAGATACACAAAAGAGCATTCAAGGATACTCAGTAGTTTTCTCTTTAAATCTTTTTCAAATGAGCCTATAAGGAACATAAACCCATATCATAACCAAAAAATGTAATCAATAGAATAATATTATGGTAATGAAATAAATATCATTGTTTTTTATTATAATAATATACATATTCCTATATATGTATATGTGTATATGTATGCATACATATAAAATAGTAAGAAATACATAAAATAATAAAACTAGAATTTAAAAAAAATTTTAACGTTTATTTATTTTTGAGAGACAGAGAAAGACAGAGCATGAGCAGGGGAGGGGCAGAGAAAGGAGGAGACACAGAATCTGAAGCAAGTTCCAGTCTCTGAGCTGTCAGCACAGAGCCTGACACAGGGCTGGAACCCATAAACCACGAGATCATGACCTGAGCCAAAGCTGGACGCTTAACCGACTAAGCCACACAGGCTCCCCAAAACCAGAATCATTTTTATAATCCTACCACACACAGATTAATTACTGTTAATAGTGCACATATAAAACATATATTGCCTAACTCTTTCAGGATATAATGTGAAATTGAATATATATCAGAATGATGTTTCCTTCTAAAGGTAGCTATAGAGCAAATACCAACTGAGGCTATCGTTCAGATGTATGTGCTACACATGTGAAAATATTAGGGACTGCAGGTGCTGTTGTTACTAACTCCTCTGTCTGTGTGCCTCAGAACAATGTTACCACTGTAGCTCCAGAATATCTGGTCTGGGTACTCTTTGTTCTTTGCCGTGAGCCCATGCCTAGCACACTTTTGCAATATCATAAGTGCTTAGTCAATACGTGTTAAGTTGTATGGAAGCTGGAGTTCACCAACTCAAGGCATTCCCACACAGAGTACGTTAGAATGTTTCTGTCCTTCTATATAAGCCCAATGTAGCACAATAGGGAGGGAGCACATTTACCAAACAGGGAGGATTATGAACTAGCCCCCATCTTTCTGTTTAGCAAAAGTATTAACAATACCCTCATGATAGCCTCTCCTGTATTATCAAAAAGAAAATAATAATCTTCTTTATATTTCCTGAGAAAAGGAAGTTTAATCTTATCAGTCTCATCCACTGTCATGGCCAGGAGCATCTTCTTTCATTAGGAAAGAGTCTGGTGACCCTGACCTTGTCACCAGAACTTCTCAGAAGTTTGCCTGTGATCTAAATAGGACTTGACTGATGGTAGATAGACCCAAACAGCTTTATAGTGTATTTTGCCTCTGTGCCTGGAATTCAGCTTCCCTACCCACTTTAAGCAGCAGCCAGAAGGGCTCTCTCTCACCTGAATGCTTAGCAGAAGCAAGCCATCAAAACCTTCCAGGAAGTGGCTGGCTAAAGGGTCTGAATTAGAGGCACCCTCCCCAAAGAAGATCAAAAGTTATGCTCCACCAGCACAGACACACTGAGAAATGGTTGAATGTGTTCTAAATTAAACTGCCCTGGTGGTGAGCAGAGATCTGCCAAAATCTTTCAATTAATCACTTTTACCTTCAGGGCAGAGTTAGGCTGAGAGTATTTCAATAGGTTTTTATTGGAACAGGGTTATTTCAAATATTAAACTATGTTGCACAAAGTAAAAATAATGTTATTTTTAAGTTGCTACTCTTGTTAAATAAAAGTTGGCAAGCATTCTTGGGGTCTGTATTGTGTCTGTGTATTTGTGTATGTGTGTGGCTTTTTTCTGTGCTGTAAGTCTCATTGATTTAAAAAAGTGAACAACAATGAATTAGGTGGTAAACATATTCATACAATCATTTTCATTAATAATATGTTATAAATAATAGAAGAAAGGTTTTAAGTGTATAATTCTGTGCAACACAATTGAGATATTTTTTTCCTACATCTTCAGCAGTAAGTTAATTAGAATCACCTGCATTTCCTTGGGTGGACACCAAATGGATTGCAAACAAAAACAGATTAAAATAGCTGCTGGAGCTCATGGCATACAGATGACAAGATTCACAAAAAGGACAACAAGGCACTGAAAATGTTCGCTTTTCAAACAATTTTAGAGGAAATTTAGCTCTTGCAACTTCTCGGTAAAAGCTGCTTGTAAGTGTTTTGCTGAAAGACTAGAACAGCTTTGTTTCTGATCCCTTGATGAGTGAGAGAAATGTTTAAGAAAGATCACTTTACAGAGAGATTCAGGCTGAAATGCGATGACTGTGATTCAAGCCAAGCCAAAAATTACAGTTCAGAATGAAAGGGGAGGGACGTGGTTTGGGAATCCATTTTCCCACATTCCTGAATCTCAATCATCCCAGCCAATGTTTTAAAAAAAAGTCCAATGGAAAACAATGAGGTCACTTTGTTTAGATGTTTTAAAGAAATAGGGGTGGGGGATTGAAAAGAATGACAGCAAATATATGAATTTTAAATCAATATCTATTTCAAGTATAATGGGATTAAAGGCCAGACTTTATGTAACTACTATGACTTCATCACAAAAGGAGGCATTTTTCAGTGTTTTCTTCTTGTTTGTGTTGGTAAGCCTTTTACTGCATGTCCTTCACTTATGAAAGAGTCTGTTGCTAAAGTGTACATGGGCATAGTGTACAGATTATTCTTTTCTAAGCGCCAAGCTTTCCTTAGGAATGGCAACTTCAGGAAGCAGGGTTTCTTTCATTAAACCTGCTACTGGTCTCCCGCTATACCACCCACTGCTGTTTGGAACTCAGGTTATGCTATGTGTATTTGCTTGCAAACTACCAGATAATAATGGCTGACCAAGTTAGACTCTTCATTCTTATTACTCTCATTTATTTTTTAAAAAATTTAATGTTGATTTATTTTTGAAAGAGAGAGACGGGGGTGGGGAGGGTTGGGTATAGGCAAAGAGGGAGGGAGACACAGACTCTGAAGCAGGCTCCAGGCTCTCAACTGTCAGCACAGAAGCCGACGCAGGGCTGGAACCCATGAACTGCGAGATCATGACCTGAACCAAAGTCAGATGCTCAATCAGCTGAGCCATCCAGGCACCCCACTCCTGTTTATTTTAAAGAAATACTCTGAGCAAGTCATAATGCCAAAAAAAAAAAAAAAGATTTATATCAGCATGATTACAGCATAACATCATAACAATGGAGCTCAAACATAACAGAAACTCAGAATGAGATGAGATGAACCAAATACAACCTTCAACCTCAATATCTTCTAGACACATGTAATTTTTCTTTAAAACAAGAGATCTCACTTAATTATAATCAGAATCTTTAGCCCATATTTGTCTTCAGAACTAAGAAAAAAGAGAGAAAGTAAAAGAAGAAAAGAAAAGGAAAGGAAAGAAAGGAGAAAAGAAAAGAAAAGAAAAGAAAAGAAAAGAAAAGAAAAGAAAAGAAAAGAAAAGAAGTAAAGAAAAGAAAAGAAAGAAACATGTAAGAGATTTATCAAAGACTAGTTCGCGGTACCTTGCTTCCCACTTTGCAGAAATCATTTCGGTTCATTATCTTTTGTCTTGTCAAATCAAGGATAATTGGGTTTCCCAGTGAAGTATCACAGGCAAATTCAAGGGCTCTCTCAGATCTTTCTTACCTTGAGATGCATTCAATATGATTCTAAGATTTATATAAATCTATGAAATCATATTTGTGTCTACCATCCTACAAGCTTCATATTGTTAAGTCCCAAGTTCTTTTTTTTCCTTTAATAGTTTAATGTCAAGTTGGTTTACATATAACACCCAGTGCTCATCCCAACAAGTATCCTCCTCCATGTCCATCACCTCCTCCCCCTCTCCCCCACCCCCCTCAGCCCTCAGTTTGTTTTCAGCATTCAAGAGTCTCTCTTGTGGTTTGCCTCCCTCCTTCTCCCCAACTATTTTTCCCCTTCTTCTCCCACTTCGTTTTCCGTTAACTTCCTCCTAATCCACCAAGTTCTTAGCTGAGTTGAGACAGATGTGTAAGAATCACTGTGTAAGAAATAAGGAACCACACAGCAGATGCAATCCTTAGACTATCATTTCATTTTACTCAGATGTTAAGCAAGGTATACAAGTAATTCCCACCTGCATTACACTGGCCATGTTGTGACTTTTTTCCCTTTTATTTTTATCATTATTTGCCAATCAATTAGTAATCTGTACATTTGAAAAGTATGATGGTAAAGGCTATTGACTCAGTAATAAGTCTAAATGGAGTACAAGTTGAGTGAAATTTGCGGAGGTTATATGCAAAAATAAGCCTAATGCATAAACAGAATGATAGGAAATGGAAACTAGGACCTAGCCCTCAGTACTGATGTGAGTTTTCACAGGACTTTTTATATACTACTATCTACTTTTCTGGACTCTGATGGTATGGATAAGCATCTCTAATTATGAGACATTTAGTAAAATATTATGATAAGAACTAAGTATAAATATAAGGAGAAAATTCTAATAGTGAAAAAAGACTGCATATTGAGGAAGGATGGCTTTTTTTGTTTCTGGTTAACATTTAAAGAATTCAGTATGATTCTCTTGTGTCCAATGTCCAACTTAAAAAGCACTGGAGAGGGGCGCCTGGATGGCTCAGTGGGTTAAGCGTCTGACTTCAGCTCAGGTCATGATCTCGCGGCTCATGGGTTCGAGTCCTGCGTCGGCTCTGTGCTCGCAGCCTGGAGCCTTTTTCAGATTCTGTGCCTCTCTCTCTCTGACCCTCCCCTGCTCACGCTCTGCTCTCTCTCTCTCTCTTTCTCTCTCTCTCTCTCTCAGAAATAAATAAAACATTAAAAATTTAAAAAGAAAAAGAAATGGAGAGATAGGAGACTAATTCAATAAATGATTTTCCAAAAAAAAAAAGTTCAACAATGTAACTCTATATAAGAATACTTATTAATACTTAAAAGTAAGAAAACCAGCGACCCCCCCACTCCCATCCACAAATACTAGTGGCATAGATCTTTTTAAGGCATAAATGGTACAATACAGAACCACTGAGAAATACAGTAACGCTCTTAACACTCAGGATATTTTGGCTTTTTGTCTCCCAATCTCAAGTTTATCTTCCCAGGTGCTCACTGGTTAAGAGGTCAGGACTGGGCAAATAGCAAATATAATATATGAATGAATGATTGAATGAATGAATAACAAATAATTATATGACCATTTTTGGCTAGGATCCTTAACAATTTTATTTCCTAGTACAGCACCTTAAACAGATGCCAGTGTGTGTGTGGCGGGGGGGGGGGGCAGGGCGGG